>NC_133661.1:248915040-249006615 GCF_037893015.1 Macrotis lagotis | reverse complement strand
CCGTAGCCTTAAACAAATGTGCCAGCATTAGGCTAATTGCTGAGGATACTAATACAAAGAAAGAAATCATCTGTACCCAAAAGGAGCTTATAGCTAAGGAAACTAAGCTTTAAAGAATCAATAAAAAACATTTATTAAGCATCCACTCTGTGCCTAAGTGCTGGGGAGACAAGGAAGCATAAAAAATAGTCCTGACTCTCAAAAAGTTCACATGAAACCAACTTTGTACTAAGAAACTGTGCATTGATTAAAATGAAAATAATAATAGGAGAAGGCACAGAATTAGGGGGAATAGGAAATTCTTCTGGAGAAAGTGAGATTTTAGCTGGGTCTCAAAGGAGATAAAGATGAATAGAAAGAGTATTCCATGTATGGGGGATTGCCAGTGAAATTGCCTGGAATTAAGAGAAAGTGTCTTGCTTATAGAACAGTAAGGGGTCCAGGTCATTGAATTACAGAGAGGTGGAATGCTGGGGTAAGGTGTAAGGCAGTTGGAAAGGTTAGGTGCAGGTCAGATTATGAAAGGCTTTTTAATACCAAACAGGAATTTTGTAGTGTATCCTGGAGGGGTGTGTGTGTGTGTGTGTGTGTGTGTGTGTGTGTGTGTGTGAGAGAGAGAGAGAGAGAGAGAGAGAGAGAGAGAGAGACAGACAGAGACATGTCTGTCAGACCTATGACCTATGTTTTAGAAAGAGATCACTTTAACAGATGAACTGGAGAGGGAAGAGAGATCATTCAGCAACTAGAGAGGCAAAGTGACTTATCCGAAAAATAGCAGCTGAGATTCCTGTCCAGGTCATCTACCCCCAAAACTAGACCTCTTTCTACCAAACCATATGGACCTTCTTGTCCCTGATGATAGCCCTTTCAGGTTCAATATTCGGTAACTAGTATGATTACCACTTACTGCCTGGTTGATTGTGTGAGTTCAGCTGCTTGTTTTGAAAAGAAAGAAATTGTTCCCCTACTTCTCTACTCCTAGGAGAGAGAGGAGAGAGAGAGAGAGAGAGAGAGAGAGAGACGACAGAGAGAGAGAGAGAGAGACAGAGAGACAGAGAGAGAAACAAAATCAGTCCATTTCTGACTCAGTTTTCAATTTGGTCAGATACTTTTTTCTGAACTAATCTGTTTTCCTTTTTTTTATCTTCAGTCTGTTAATCAATCAATAATTATTAAATACCAACTATGTTGCACAGCCTTTTCCTAATTGCTTCTTGGAAGATAGGCTGAGAGGCAGAAAGTCATTGTTTTCTTTTCCCTTAAAGAATCTTCCTTCTCATCCGGCACATGTGGCCAGCTGTGTCCTGAGATCCATAATATAGTCTACTAGGTAGCTAGGTGGTGCAATAGACAGAGCACCAGCCCTAGAATTAGGAGGACTTGGGGTTCAAATATGGTTTCAGACTCTTAATTCTTACAAGTCACTTAACCCAATTGCCTTGCAAAAAGCAAAAACAAAAACAATAACATAATATGGTCTGTTGAGGGTCATAACCATTTGTCATTAGAATGTAAGCTATCTGAAGGCAGTAGGCAGTAATTGATAGCTACAAATTTTTTAGCTACTCTTTGGTCAAGATGATGATGGAGACTGAGGGAGGGCACAGACTTTTTCTTCCTCCTTCCTTTCTTACTTCCCTTCTTCCTTTCTTTTTCTTTCTTTTGTTTTTTCTCTTTCCTTTCTTTTCTTCCCTCCTTCCTTCCTTGCTTCCTTCATTCCTTCCTCTATTACTCTCTTTCCTTTCTTCTTTCTTTCTTTCCTTTCTTTCTTTCTTTCTTTCTTCTTTCCTTTCTTTCCTTTCTTTCTTTCTTTCTTTTTCTTTTTTCTTTCTTTCTTCTTTCTTTCATCTTTGAATGTCATCCAGGCTGCACATGCAGGAGCTCTTCACAGGTCTCTTCTCTCAGATCTGTCGACATAGGAACTTTACCTTCCTCTGTTCCTTACCTGCTAGTTTGCCCATCCATGGGCACCCCTGATGACCCTTTCCCCTAGGCTCATCACTACATAAATACTACCTAGTTTGGACACCTGATTATGGGTTTAGCCCACTATAATTCAGAACTCTTAAGCTCAAGAGATTCACCAACCTCAGCCTCCCAAAATATCAGGGATGACCAGACTGTATTCTTGAAGGTGACCAGTGTTTTTTTTAGGCCAGAGAGTGGGACAACAAAGAATTTTGGATAATTCATGCCATATAAAAATTGATAACAAGCAAACTGCTCATCATTACCCCATCGGTTTTTGATGATGAGTCCTGTGTTGTGATTTTAAAAGTATTTTATTTTAGGTCTTTGCAAGGCAAATGGGGTTAAGTTAGCTTGCCCCAAGGCCACACAGCTAGGTAATTATTAAGTGTCTGAGACCGGATTTGAACCCAGGTACTCCTGACTCCAGGGCCGGTGCTTTATCCACTAAGCCACTTAGCCGCCCGTTGTGATTTTAAAAACTAATTTTCTCACCCTCTCTTTGTATTCTTTTAATTTTCTTCATCCTTCCTTCTATTTTCTACTTTTTTCTTATACTTTTATCTTCTCTTCTGCAGTCCCTCTATGATCTTGGTCACCATGATAAATCAATGGACTGTGAATGCTTGGTTGGTGGATCTTCATGCCAGCTATCACCACCTTGTCCTCAGGAAAACTGCAGAATTTCAGAGCTAGAAAGGACTTAATAAAAATCTCTACCTGATCCAGTCATGCTTCCCTCAAAATATCCCCTTTACAGCATACTTGACAAGTGGTCATTCTCTTCTTTACATGGATTCCCAGAGGGGGAATTAAGGATGACTAGTAATTGGAAGTCTGAAAGTATCCAAACTAAATAAGGGGGAAAAAAAAGTTCTATCATTAAATCAAACGTAAGACTGGTCCTCTGAAATTATTTTGTAATTATTTTCTTCATATTTTATATTGGCATAATTACATACATGTTATTTCTATCCAATAGAATGAAAACTCCTTGAGGAGGAGGGTCAGTTTCATTTTTATCTGATCTCCCAGCATGGTGATTTGTACATAGTAGGTGCTTGTCCTCTTCCTTAATCCATAGGTGGTGGCATATATAACAATTATACAATTTTTAGCATCCCTGGTCTTTAAGATATCATGACCTCAAAAAAAAAATCAAAATTTGCTTCTTCCTCAGGAAAAGGCTGGGCCCCTATGCACTTCATTTTCACCTCTTAGAATCCCTGGTATCCTTCCCACACATGACTTTTTGGGATCCCAGAAATTATTCTATATTTGTTTTGAATATATTTTGTATATCTCTATATAATGCTGCTTTTATCCAGTAGAAATGTATGCTCATTTTATTCATCAACATTTTGTACCATGCCTAGTAAATAGTAGTTGCTTAATAAATGTTTGTTGAAAATCCTCTGCCACCATGTAGAAATACTGGATAAGTTTTTGACTCTTTGAAACTTTCTACCTTAGCCTTTCATGGGCTCCCTGTCCCTTCCAGCTTCCTCTAATGTGTGTCTTTCCCCACCTCAAATGAGAAATGTAGACTTCCTGAGGTCTTCGGCAGACTGGTTTCTTTGTATTTGTATTCTCAGAATTTTGAGTAGTGTCTAACATATTGTTGAGTCATTTCAGTTGCATTCAATTTTTCATAATCCCATTTGGGGTTTTTTGACAAAGACACTGTACTGGTCTTTCTTCCTTTTCCAATTCATTTTACAGATGGGGGAACTAAGACCAGTAGGGTTAAGTGACTTAAACCAGGGTCATAGCTAGCAAATATCTGAGACCTGGCTGGAAGTCATGAAGGATGAGTCTTCCTGATTCTAAACCCAATGCTCTATCCACTTCATCATCTGACTACCTATCTAGTACATAGTAAGGACTTCATAAATGTTTTATCTATCCATAAAAAAAAAATTTAAATGTAGTTTTGCTGCAAAACACACATTTAACTTCCCTAGATATTGTAAAGTATATGCATGTAAAGTATATGCACACACACACACACACACACACACACACACACAAAACTTCCCTGGATGACAGTCAAAAGGAATACACACTTCAGATTTATTTGTGAGGCTAGCTAGCCCAGTCATCCAATTAAAGTCTCTGTTTTAATATTAGCAACCTGCTTTGAGAAGAGAAAAATCCCCTCTATATTTATGTTTAATTTTATAGGAAGTTGAGGTCTGGCTGTCAATATTACTCTGCTAGGATGTTTGCACTTAAAAGTAAACAGGTTTGGAATTTACATTTTGCATTTCAATAGATCTACAGTGGTAGTCAGGGTTAGACTCTCTAAGGAGACCACCAGGAACAAGCCCCTAGAGATTTGTGGGATAGCTTTCACTTTTAGGAAAGGAAGCTGTCTTGACCTGTTGTCCTCAGAACTCTGCCTAGTGGTCTAGAATCTTATGAATATAACTAGAGTGTTGTGGAAGTTGTCCTGCCTTGATGACAAGTCATTACTTGTACATACAGAGTACCGTTTCTTTGCTTCTTTTTCATGTGCACAACTCACATTCCTACATGACTCTGAAATGCTAAATTATAAAAGAGTCTCTTGGATTGAACTTCTTGCTAGGATGCCTTCAGTGCATTCATCAATTCTAGGGTATCTATAAAAATCACAATTTAGTTTGATGAGCAAAAGCATTGCCCTAACATTGACTTCAATCATAAGGGTTTTTTTGTTTTGTTTGTTTTTATTCTGGTAATAGTGGACAACTTTTAGCTGGAAATACGTAGAACTCTGGACTCAAATTCTATCTAGATTGTAAGTCCCTTGAATGCATGGGATGTATCTAATATTTCTTTGTTTCTTATCTCCCACCCCAAACCTGCTATAATAGTAAGGAAATTAGGAAAGGAAGAAAAAGGAATAATTTTTTAAAGTGACTACTATGTACCAGGAATTTAAATATTATATTTAATAATATTTAATAATTATTATCTTTCAGTTGAAGAAACTGAAACAAACATGTTAAGTAACTTGCCTGGGCCATACAGCTAGTGCCTGAGGTCAGACTTAAGTCTTCCTGACTTCAGACCCAGCGTTCTATCCACCACTAGCTGCCTCAGTGAAAGTCACAATATATTTATTAATCTGTAAACTAAATATCTGATCCTATGAAAGTTGCTTAACCTCTGTGTCTTAGTGTTCTCATCTGTTAAATGGGAAGAATAAGATCTTAGACTAAGACAAGAGGATAACTCAGAAAGAGTCTGGCTTTAGTTACTTCATTTCCTAGGTGAGGAAACTGAGATCAAGAGGTAGAGAAGTGACTGTCTCAAGTATAGCAAGTAAAAGAGCTGGGATTCAAACCCAGGTCCTTTCACTTCAAATTCAGTCCTCTTTCTATTATACCATGGATAATAGCATCTATTTTGCTTGACTCTCAGATTTGTTCTGTGGCTTAAATGAGATAACAGCATTTTAAGGACTGGAAAGTATTTTACCCATATTATCTCATTTGATCTTCACAACTATTTTGGGAGGTGGGTTAGTATTGTTATTATTATCCCCATTTTACAGTTAAAGAAAGTGAGTCTGAGAGACAAAGCAACATACTAACAAGTGCCTGAAGTATGATTTGAACTCAACCCTTTCTTCCTCTTAAGTTCAGTCTCTTTTTATAGTACTGGAAGAATAAAAGTACTAAAAAGTATCATAAAAAGAAAAATAGGGACAACTATTAAGGAGACTAAGATGAACTGAGCAGAGATGTGAGTGGAAGGGTGAGGTGGTATGAAGAGTAGAAATAGACTCAGCAGGTGGTTACTTAGGACACACAAAGGAGAGTCTAAATGAACACTCTGCAGTCTTACTTTTTAAGAAATGACTATTTTTTAATATTAAAGAATTTGATTCTGCATGATATGTTTTTAATTTGTGATACACCATGTTGTATGTGTTGCCCTAAAGACCAAGCGTCTGGTGGACATTAGGAGTGGGTGGGAGAGGGGTGGTGGAGGGAAGAGAGTGCCATTTTGTACCTCATCAAAAAAAGGAAGATAACCCAGCACTTTGTGCCAACCTTGGCTCAAGGCCCTCCATCAATATCTTGGAACAAAATCAAAGGATGGTGTGAAAGCAGAATGGGGAGAGTGCCAGAATATTCTATCTATGCCTCTATCCAGATAATACTTTCACAGGTGACATAAAGTTGGGAGGGATGACCCTGGGATAAGGCCTGGCAAATACTAGGTCCTTAATAATTGTTTGTTGACTGGATGACTTGGTTAAGATCCCAAAATCTTGACAGGCTCAAATATTGGGCCAGATTGAATCAGATGGAATTTAATAGGGATCCATGGGTTCCAAAAAATCTTATTCACAAGTACACGATAGGGAAAGCAAGTTTTTTTTTAAAAAAAGATCTGGGGGTGGTAGTAACCTACAAACTCAGTGTGAGTCATCAGTTTGATTGTTGGGAAAGCTTATGTGATTGCAAGCAGTAAGAGAGGGATACTGTCCAAGAATGAGGGGTTGATAAGCGCATCTGGATATTCTGTTCAGGTCTAGGTGCCCCATTTTAGAAATGTTATGGGTCATCTGGAGAATGTCCAGAATAGGGCAAGCAGAATAGTGAATACCCTCACGTTTATACCATATATGGACTACTTGACGGAGTAGGACTTATTTCTCCCTGAGAAGAGATTTGAAGGGAATGGATTGGGATGGCGATATGTGTATCACCTAATACTTGTGTTAGGGGCAACTAGGTAGTAGAGTGGGTAGAGCAGTAGCCCTAGAATCTGAAGGACCTGAATTCAAATCCAATTTCAGACACTTGACACTTACTAGCTGTGTGACCCTGGGCAAGTCACTTAAACCCAATTCGCTCACATCCATATCCATCTCCAGTCATCCTGATCCATAACTGGCTTTTGGACCCAGATGGTTCTGTTTTGTTTTGTTTTTTTTTAGGTTTATAAGGCAAATGGGGTTAAGTGGCTTGCCCAAGGCCACACAGCTAGGTAATTATTAAGTGTCTGAGACCAGATTTGAACCCAGGTACTCCTGACTCCAAGGCCGGTGCTTTATCCACTACGCCACCTAGCCACCCCTGACCCAGATGGTTCTGGAGGAGAAAGTGAGACTGGTGAATTTGCACAGCACTCCCTCACTCAAATATAATTCATGTGCATGTCATGGCATCACCCTCTTTGTCATGTCTTCTTCAAGAATGAAATAGCAACAACAACCTATATTCTAATATTTGAAGGGCTTTCATGTAGAAGAGATATTGCTGTTTGGGTCTCCAAAAGACAGTTCTAGGAGCAATGTGAAGAAGAGGCAAATTTAACACTGAGGCAAGGAAAACTTCCTAAAGTTGAATGTGCTAGGGTCCAATTATCATCTCCATGAAGATGATATATACCAGATCTATTCATCCTGTCCTAGTCTTTCTTCTAGGCTACAGTACCAAAGGCATCTCAGTCTTCTAAAATGGAACCCATTTACCCTCCTTCTCCAGGTTCCCAAACCTACCCTTTTCTGAATCTGTTACTCTTTTTTTTCCTTTTATTAACGATTTTATTTGAATTTTACAATTTTTCCTCCAATCTTACTTCCCTCCCCCACCCCCCACAGAAAGCAATCTGTCAGTCTTTACTTTGTTTTCTTGTTGTACATTGATCCAAATTGAGTGTGATGAGAGAAAAATCATGAAGAAACAAAAAGTATAAGAGATAACAAGATCAGACAATAAGATATTTGGTTTTTTCCCCTAAATTAAAGGGAATAGTCCTTGAACTTTGTTCAAAGTCCATGGCTCTTTCTCTGGATACAGATGGTATTCTCCATTGCAGACAGCCCCAAATTGTCCCTGATTATTGCACTGATGGAATGAGCAAGTCCATCAAGGTTGATCATCACTCCCATGTTGCTGTTAGGGTGTACAGTGTTCTTCTGGTTTTGCTCATCTCATTCAGCATCAGTTTGTGCAAATCCCTCCAGGCTTCCCTGAGTTCCCGTCCCTCCTGGTTTCTAACAGAATAATAGTGTTCCATGGCATACATATACCACAGTTTGCTAAGCCATTCCCCAATTGAAGGACCTTTACTTGATTTCCAATTCTTTGCCACCACAAACAGGGCTGCTATGAATATTTTTGTGCAAGTGATGTTTTTACCCTTTTTCATCATCTCTTCAGGGTATAGACCCAGTAGTGGTATTGCTGGATCAAAGGGTATGCACATTTTTGTTGCCCTTTGGGTATAGTTCTAATTTAGTAATTCTAATTTCTCTCCAGAAAGGCTGGATGAGTTCACAGCTCCACCAACAGTGTAATGGTGTCCCAGATTTCCCACAACCCTTCCAACAATGATCATTTTTCTTTCTGGTCATATTGGCCAGTCTGAGAGGTGTGAGGTGGTACCTCAGAGAAGCTTTACTTTGCATTTCTCTAATAATTAATGATTTAGAGCAATTTTTCATATGGCTATGGATTGCTTTGATCTCCTCATCTGTAAATTGCCTTTGAATATCCTTTGACCATTTGTCAATTGGGAATGGCTTTTTTAAAAATATGACTCAGTTCTCTGTATATTTTAGAAATGAGTCCTTTGTCAGAATCATTAGTTGTAAAGATTGTTTCCCAATTTACTACATTTCTTTTGATCTTGGTTACAGTGCAAAAGCTTTTTAATTTAATGTAATCGAAATCATCTAGTTTGTTTTTGGTAATTGAACCTGTTACATTTAAATCATTTTCAGGTCATCAGATTTGAAATGTTGGTCACATTTTCTTCTCTTTTCGCCTTTCTCTTTGTCCAAACAGTTGTCAAATATTGTCACTTCTATCTTTGTAACATCTTCTGCATACATCCCATATCTCCGTTCATATCACCATCACCTGGCTCATCCCTTCATCGCCTCTTGCTCAGACTATAGAAATAGCTTCCTAATGGGTCTCCCAGTCTAATCTTTCCTTTCCATTCATCCTTTACACAGCACCAAAATTGGTTTCCTAAAGCAAAGGTATGCTTACACTACCTAATTCCCATTTAATATACACCAGTAGTTTCCCTATTTTGCCAATTATAGCCCTTCATAGCCTATTGCCTTTCTACCTTTGCAGATTTCTTATACCCCACTCCCTCTACCCCCTTGATGAACCAATGACACTGGCCTACTCACTGTTGTCCCCCATTTTTATGCCTTTGTTCTAGCTGTTCTCTTTATCTAGTATGGCTCTCACTCCTTATCTCTGCTTCTTGGAATCTCTGGTTTTCTTTAAGTCTCAATTCAAATGCCATATTCTTCAAGAAGCCTTTCAATGTTCTCCCAGTTGTTTATATGTCTCTGTCTCAAAGGTCACCTTGTATCTCCATGGTATTTATCTTGCATGTAACTTTTTATGTACAGATATCCTTTCCACATTATTATTTTTCCCAATGTGATTTTGATATATCATAGGAAGACATAAGAAATTAAATGAAATTTTTAGAGAGTTTTATGGAAGCCACAGATGTCATGGAAAGGCCAGTAGATGACACAGAAAAAGTTTATGAACTCAGAAAAGCATAAAATACCATAATAATTCAGATCTGGTATGAAGTTAGGGTAAAAAAATTGAATGGGAATTTTCTAGATTGCAGGGGTGCTGTGCCCCCTAACCCCTGTAATATAGAAGGCATAATGTTTTTCCTCCATTTATAGAATGTTTCCTGGGGGCAGGGAACAGCTTTGCTTTTTCTTTGGATTCACAGAACTTAGCATAGTACCTGGCTTATAATAATGCTTAATAAAAGCTTGCAGATTGATTAATTGGTTGATAGTGAATTTTCCGTTATTGAGCTTCTTCAAAGCAAGGCAGGATGACCTCTTGTTGGATAAATTGTAGAGGGGAATTCTTTTAAAAGTGTGGATTTTTAAAAATTTTTTTTTGAATTTTACAATTTTCCCCCCCAATCTTGCTTCCCTCCCCCCACCCCACAGAAGGCAGTCTGTTAGTCTTTACATTGTTTCCATGCTATACATTGATCAAAATTGAATGTAAAGTGTGCATTGTTTTGAATGGCTACTGAGGTCACTTCTTTCTGAAATTCTGTGATTCTGTTAAGAAGGAAAATAGTGTTAGTTTCTAGGTAGTAGCTGAGCAGGAGCTGGCTTGCCAACTTGGGATGACACCAGGCAGCCTTGAGGGTAGAGAGCAGGGTGGTTAACAATCTCCATTCTAAGTATTCTTTAGCAAGTCTATGCCTGAGACAGATAATGATTTTCTGTGTGCAATCTGAGTACAAGAAATTACCCCAAACTAGCTGATAAGCTAGGTAAATATTGGCTAAGCACAACTGTGTTAGAGTGTTGTTTTTTTTTTAAAGTCAGTGAAGCATGGCCAACAATTATAACAAATATTGCACATTTGGTTTTTAATTTGCAATTCTTCAGAATAGCATTGGCCTTTTTCTTCCTGACTCAGATTCTTTTTCTGTCTCAAACCTTGTTGGCAGAGACTCTCTCAATCTGTTCCTTTAGGGAGCAGATTCTCTCCACCCATCCTTGAAATACTGCATTTTTCCATTTTGATTTCAACACCTTATTTATTAGTCTCAAGAGTTTTTTGGTGTTGCTTTTTTATTTACATGGAAAACGAACACACAAATATATAGATGCCCATGATGAATAGGTAAATAAGGGCAGATAATATAGAAGGAGTAACTAATAGCCATTATGTGTGTGTACATTTATTTTAAATTCAATTTCTAAAAGATTTAAGTGCCTATTGTGAGCCAGGCATTTGGGGAATAATATAAAGATGAAATTGAAAAATCTATTCTTAAGGAGCTTTTCTTCTATTTGAATTGTAAGATTTAATATTTGTAATAGAGTTCGAGGTGAGGATGGGAAGAGAGTTTGAATGAATCAACTCAAATCCATCTATACTTTTGAAAAAAAGGTAACTTACATGCTGAACCTATAAATAATGATAAATTTGTTGTAGTTGTTCAGTCTTTTCCAATGGTATCCAACTCTTTCTGGCCCCATTTTGAATTTTCTTGGCAGAGATCCTGCAGTGGTTTGCATTTTCTTCTCCAGCACATTTTACAGATGAGGAACCTGAGGCAAGCAGGGTTAAGTGACTTGCCCAGGGTCACAACATCTAGGAAATCTCTGAAGCTGAATTTGAGCTCAGGTCTTCCTGATTCCAGGCCTTCCGTATCCACTGCACCACTTAGCTGTCCTGTTATGAACTGGGGAAGAAGAATCATTTACTGCCTAGCACACTATGATGAATAGATAACTGTCTTAAATTTTTTATTTTTATATTTATTATATTATTATAATTATTTTATTTATAATCTCTTAATATATGCTAAGGGTTACAAATACGGTGGATAGAAATAAAAAAGTGTAATAGACTCTGCTCTCAAGGAGTTATCAATCTCTTAAGGAGCAAGCCCCTTTCATCTGCAGGATGGAAGTCTCTTTGTTGTCATTTCCACTAATAAAATCTGTAACCATCTCTGATGTGAACCATTTGACTCCAGCAAGAATTTTTCTTGGCTCTTGAGAAACTGAGGATTTCATTGGAATAGGTACCTTCCAGGTGAGGAAATTCCTTACTGGTACAGGTTGACACCTTCTCTGCTACTTATAATCTTGGAGAATTACTTAGAGCCCTGAGAGATTGAGAGACTTTTCCAGGTCACATAGTATTATTAGAGACAAGTTAGTAGCACCATCTTTGCATAGGATGGATAGCTTATTGTCACTCCTCACCTCCCTCCCCTACCATTCCGGGTCTTTTCACTTTTCTCTGAACCTTGCTTTGGTTCAGTTCTATTTCAAGCATTATCAGTTTCTCTGAAGACCATTGGCTGTTTGAGAGCTATCATCAGAGGAGGAGAAGGATTTTCTTCCCTTTTCATCTCTTGCGTCCTCTCAGATGCAAAGATTTTCTATGGAAATATGGTTTGTATCTGGAAGCAACCACAATACTCTAGAATGCATTTTTCTTCTGCTTTAATAACCAAGCTTTCTACAATTATATTACTGAGATTTTTTTTAAATCCCCTGGGAAATATAGCAATGTTTTAGATCCTAGAAGTTCTGTTTGAGCACTGGATTTATAGTCAAGACAGGGTTTTAGATTCAACTTACTACTAACTATGTGACCATGAATATGTTGTGTAACTTCTCTGGGCCTTCAGTTTTTTGTTTCATTTGAAATATGAAAGAATTGGAGTTTTGCCCCCAAGAATCACTAAACTAACAGCCAAACTAACATTTGGTATAGAGATGTCTTGAGTTAGTCTAAATAAAAAAAAAAAATGTGTTAACTTAAACATCATCCTTGAGCAGTCATTTAGTAGTTGAAATGTTGATGATTCCCCTTGATCCAGTCCTTTCTGGTCCCCTTCAACTTGTTTCACCGTTTCCCTCTTTCTTGGATCCTTTATAGGCTTCAGTCCCTTTACCAACAAATATAATCATTTCTCTCTTACACTAAAACAGTCTTTCCTCTGCCCTGCTCATTTCTCTTACCTATGTACTGTCTCTCTATTTCCATTCACTACTAAATATCTTTGAAGTACAATCTTTATTTGATACCTCTCTTTTTTTCCCTACTTACTCATTCCTCAGTTCCTTAGAGCCTGACTCTCACCAACAACTTCCTAATCATTATCATTCTTGATCTTTTTGCTGCATTCGACTTTGTTAATGACTGTCTTTCTAGAAACTCTTCCTGTGACTTCTGTGATGAGATCTTCCTGGTTACTTATCTACATTGCTCTTCTTCCCATAAATGGGGGTGACTCCTCAGGAATCTATTCTTGATTATCATTTCTTCTATCTTTACCCTTAGATTTCATCTACTTCTACAGCTTCTAGACACAGAAATGCAAACCTCTCCAGTATCTTTGCTGAGAAAACCCCACATGGAGTCACAAAGAGTCCAACACAACTGCAATTATTGAACAATTATAGCTTCAGTTATTACCTTTGTGCTGATGATTAGAGATCATAAAATTTTAGATTTTAAAGGGACCTAAGAGATCATTCAGCCTGAGGACTCTTAATTCAGGGTCCATGAATTTGTCTTTGTTTGTTTTTTTAATACTCTTTATTTTTTAAATTTATTTTAATAATATTTTAAAAATATTCTGATAATCTGTTTCAGTTTAATTAGTTGCCTTTGAAACTCAAATTATTTTATTTTATGCTTTTAAAAACATTATTCTGAGAAGGGGTCCATAGACTTTACCAGATTGCCACAGTGGTCCACAATATAGAAAAAGTTAAGAACTACTATTCGACCAAACTTATTTTATAGATGAAAAAACTAAGACCCAGCATCCCAAACCCATGACCTCTCTCTTGAATTCTAAGCCTACATTCTACAAATGTTTGTCTCATTGGCAAGTCAAGCATAATGCGTCCAAAATCGAATTCTTCATCTTTACTATAACATCTGCTATTTCTTCTCACTTTTCCATGTCTCTTAGCTGCACTGGTGTTCTTCCAGTTACTCAGGGATTTATTTTCAATTTACCTATCTTTTCCCACTCTAACCAATCTAATTAATTTTCATGTATTATCACTTAAAGGGCAGCTAGGTGGCACAGTGGATAGAGTCTATAGTTCTGTAGCTAGGATAGAGTCTATAGATATAGACTCATCTTCCTCAGTTCAAATCTCACCTCAGACACTTAATATTTGTGTGATCCTGGGTTGAAGAAGGAAATGGAAAATCATTCCAGTATCTTTGTTAAGAAAATCCCTAATCGAGTCACAGATTCAGACACAACTGGAAGTACTCAACAACAACCATCAATTATGCCTTCAAAATATCTCTCCAAAGCATCTCCTCCTCTTCATTTCTCTTATCCTTGTCAACTTAAGTTACTTCATCAGTACCTATAGATAATAATGTAATTCATATGGCTATAGTTTTGGTAAGTACTGCAGTGATTAACTTCTCTTTATAAATGAAAAAAGTGAGGCTCAGAAAGGTTGAAGGATTTATCCAGTCACAAATTCAGAACTAGGATTTAAAATGTATAATCTAAGGGGTGGCTAGGTGGTGTAGTGGATAAAGCACCGGCCCTGGAGTCAGGAGTACCTGGGTTCAAATCCAGTCTCAGACACTTAATAATTACCTAGCTGTGTGGCCTTGGGCAAGCCACTTAACCCCAGTTGCCTTGCAAAAACCTAAAAAAAAAATAAATAAATTGTATAATCTTTTAACTATGCTGCATTCATCGCATATTGAATAATGTAATATTTTCACTAATCTCCTTCCTATTTGTTCTTCCTTTCCAATCTGTTCTACAACTACTCTAGCCTTCCCAAAGTACAATTCTGATCATGATGCCATCCCTCACACTCAAAAATCTCCATTTGCTGTATTTATCTATGTAATAAAGTCCTAATTTCACCATTTGGTTTTAAGCCTTCACAGATTATTTCATTTGAGCATCACCCTATTCCTATAAAGTAGGTAATAAATACTATTATTCACATAGTTACATATAAGGATTTTGAGACTCAATTGTTAAGTCACTTGCTAAGGACCACAAAGCTAGTAAATGATTGTCAGGATGGTACTCTGGTTCTGTCCTGACCCAGGAAACACTTTTCCAACTGAAAGTGTGTCTTTTACATCTTCTTTTCATATATCCTCCCTACAATGCCCAAAAGAATCTTCATAAAACCCAAATGCGATCATGTCACTTTTATTCTCAATGACTTCTACTGATGATCCATCACTAAGAGGATGAACTATGAATTCATCAGTTTGGCATCTAAGATCTTACCCAGTGTAAAAACCATTTCCAGTTTTTCAGGCTTGTTTGCTACAACCCCCACAATCTCAGAGTTCCAGCTAAATTACTAGCTATTTTCAGAATTTGATAATTTTATTTTTTGCTTCTGTATATTTGTACATTGACACAAAGTCATTCCCCATGCTTATAATGTACTCTCATCTTGTCTTTGACTCTCAGAATAATTTTTCTCCTTTCAAGACAAATTAGGCATTCAGGTGTTAGTTCTCTACTTAATTTTTTTATTCTAATTATTTATGCACATGTCATATTTTTTCTAGTAGAATGTAAACTTTTTTGAAGGCAGGAGCTGTTTAATTCATGTCTTTTTATCATCATCATCCAGGCAAGCACCTTGTATATAGTAAGCACATAATAAGTGATTACATATTGGTGGTGATGGTGGTAGTGGTAGTGGTGGCCCTTTGATCTTTAGAGAAATAGTGATATCAGGAGGGTGATGTCTTGATTTCCAAATGAAGTATATTTAAGGGAGACAGAACTGTGCAAAGTCATCAGCCTCACCCTCTCCTCTGGTAGCAAGACATAGGTCAGGACTACTAGCAATTTCCCCTAACGAATACTGAATTGAATAAATAAAATTAGTTAACACTGAAGGGGCATTCAAATTAGTCTATTATTTTCAACTGAGGTGGCCAAATGTTTTCTCTGTGGCATTATCCATGTTCCTTCTTGGATGTTCCTTGGACTCAGTCTGTCCAATTCCCTTAAAATCCAATTCAAAGGAAACTTTCATGAAGGCTTCCCTGATTTCCTCACCCCTCCCCTCATTTAGAATAGATTCTTTGCTCCTCTGACCTGTTGTTTGTCCCTTTCTTATGGGACTTTGACATTCTATCTTGTATCAGTTATTTTTATGTAATTCTCATCCCTTATGGATTTTTGAAGAGTAAAACCCTGGAAATAGTCCTGAGGGGTTCGATGTAGGGTGTTTTCCTGCTAAAGATTAATTTAAAAGTTGTTTTAGGGGAAGGGAGGAATCGTTCTATTTGAAACTCTTCTGTTCAAGTAATTAATTAACAGTTAATTTCAGTGCCGGCATGTACAGTATGCCAAAGGACTAGTTATGGCAGAACATTCTATTATCTTATCTGTCTCATAGCTTCCCTGACTCCTTCTAAGGTCCAGCTTAAATTCTACCTTTTTACAAGAAACTTTTCCCACACTACCTAAATGCTAAATTCCTTTTTTGATCTTTGACAATTTATCCTATATCTATCTTGTTTGCACATAATTATTTCTATATTGTTTCCACATACACATACACACACTGTCCTCTCCCCCACTTTGGGAAGTTTGGAGAGAAAGCCTGATCTACAGGGTGGTTACTCTGTGAGATCAAGAATGTCATCTGCTGAGGTGTAGAGGTTAGTGGGCTGCAATGGAGGAATTACCCACACTAATGAAATCACAGATTCTGGAAGTATGGAAAGATCTTTCCAAAGAGACTGTAAGTTTTTTAATAGGGCCTGGGCCGGTTTGACTCATCTTTTCATCCATAAATAAACATTTGTGAAGCATCTACTCTTGATTTAGACACTGTGCTAACCCTGGGATGCAAAGACAAAAGTGAAATGAATACTTCCTGTCCTCAGAGAGCTTACAATCTAGCCAGGGGAGGCATAATCCATTGACAGAGATATATGCAAAATAGACACAGAGTGATCTGAGGAGAAGCAAAATCTTTGCTGGTTAGATCGCATTGATCATGAATCTCATATGTTCTATTTTCTCAACAAATATCTGATAAATATTGGAACATACTGATCATTATAATATTTAGATTTCATTCATTTATGCATTCAACAAACATCTTATAAGACCCTACTGTTTGTAGAGCACTCTACTAAGCACTGGGGGAAAATAATGTAGTTTAGATAAGACAAGATTTCTTCCCTTATCTATGGAGTTTATTGTATATTTGTGGGGGGATAGGAAAGTATAACTCAAATACAGATAACTATAGTGTATACTATTGTAAAATGCTTGATAAATTCTGAAAGGGAAGGGAGTAAAGAATAGAAATTGCAATAGGCTTCCTCTCTCTATATTTTTTTAGGTTTTTGCAAGGCAAATGGGGTTAAGCAGCTTGCCCAAGGCCACACAGCTAGGTGATTCTTAAGTGTCTGAGGTCACATTTGAACTCAGGTACTCTTGACTCCAGGGCCAGTGCTCTCTATCCACTGCGCTACCTAGCTGCCCCTGCAATAGACTTCCTGAAGGAGGTGGTATTTGAGTTCGATTTTAAAAAAATGAGTAACTTTGACTCAAGTCGCCTAAGTGGCATAGTGGTTCTGGATTTGAAATCAGGAAGAGTCATCTTCATGAGTTCAAAGCTGGCTTCAGACAGTTGTTAGTCGTATGACCCTGGGTAAGTCCTTTAACCCTGTTTGCCTCAATTCCATATCTGTAAAATGAACTGGAAAAAGAAATGGTGAACTACTCCAGTATCTCTGACAAGGAATCACCAAAAATGAGATCAGTAAGAGTTGGACACAACTGAAATGACTGAATGACTGAATACTTTGAATTTGACTTACTGGGTCTACAGTCCAAAGGGGTATGTTACCCAAAAGTAAATTTTTAAAAATAGCCATAGCAATATATTCGTAATGATATAAAAATCCATAAACAAAATATGTGCTAAGTGATTGGAGAATAGCTGAATCATCTATGGTATATGAATATAATGAGTTATTGTTGCCTGTAAGAAATAACAAATCTGAGAAATTTAGAGAAATATGAGAAGAATTGGTTTAAGAAAGCAGAACTCAAAGAACAGTATATGTATATCCAGGGACTATAACAATGGGTCAGAGACAAAGACCCAACACAATAATCAAAGTGAATAAAGATTAAAAGAAAAAGACTTTCTATTATTATCAGTTAATAGAGACAGAAACTAAAACATACTATTAGTTGGTTTGGTTGATTTGTTTTGAATGGATGAAGCCATTTAGTGTTTGGGAACAGTCTATTGTATCCAAACAGAATATGTCAATACTTTTTTTAAAAGAATAGGTAGGAATCTCAGGCAAAGAGGGAACCAACACAGAGACAAAAGAGCACAGTATATGTTCTCAGGGAAGACAATAGATTAATCTGGCTTTACAGTGAAGTACATGGAGGGTAATAGTATAAGTCAAGGCTTGAAAAGTCAAGTGGTTTTTATATTGTGGTATGTCTTGAATGTCAGGGAAAAGGATCAAGGACTAGGCTGACATTTCTAACTCCACTATATTGTTTATTTGCCATGATTACTACACAGTCAAGGTGTCATTTGAGTAAGCATTCTCACTTCCCTGAGTCCCTAAGGACTGGAGAGCCTCCCCAAAGCACAAGATTTTTGCTCTAAATTCCCTATGAACCACATGCCCCAACATTGCTAAACCATTCCTTTAACATCAATCACTCTTCCTGAAATTTAATTACATCAATTTCATTATACCAATCACTCATCTTGAACTTGCCTTTCTTCTTTCCTTGATCTCCATGCTCCTGGCTATGAAAGAATTGAGAGTTGTCACTTCCAAGAATTTATATCATCTGGAATTCAGAACTTTGAACCTGGAGGCTATATCTTTCTTAGTCTTCTAGTCATATGTATAGAAGCCTTGTGCCAGAAAATAATTAGCCTTAATCTGTGCTGAGAATAGTCTAAAAACTTTTTTTGGAAGAGAATAAGCAAACCAGGGACTTTATCTTCTGCTTTCTGATGACATGACAATTTATTTTTAAGTCATTTAAATTCATATGACTTACAACATCAATTTCACTTTGACAACTGAGGGCAGGAGGAATAGCACTTTAGTCTTATTCTCAGATATTGAAGGAACATTTTCCCTTGGAATGTTTTTGTTCAGTTGTGCCCTGTTCTTTGCGACCTCATTTGGAGTTTTCTTGACAATGGTAATAGGATGATTTGCCATTTCCTTCTCCAGGTGGTGCAGTAGATAGAACACTGACCTTGGAGTCAGGAGGATGGGAGTTCAAATCCAGTTTCAGATGCTTACTAATTGTGTGACCTTGGGCAAATCACTTAACCCTGATTGCCTCACATCCAAGGCCATCTCTAATCCTGCTGATTCATATCCGGCTACTGGATCCAGATGACTCTGGAGGAGAAAGTGAAGTTGGTGACTTAACACAGCAGCCCCCTCACTCAAATTCAATTCATGTATTTGTCATGACATCACCGCCCCAGATAGCATGATCTTCTTTGAAACCAAAGGATACCTAAAAAAAATTCATCTTATAGATGAGGGAACTGAGACAAATAGGATTAAGTGACTTGCCCAGGGTCACACAGGTAGTATCTGACACTAGTTTTGAACTCAGAGGATCCTCTTGACCACAGGCCTGGCCTATCCACTGTACCACTTAGCTATCCTATTAGAGATGGAATACCCTTGCATAATAAGATTTTCCTTTCTCTCTTTCCATGCCCCCCCCCCCCCCCATGAGGACAAATACATGTCAGGAGGAATGTTAGGTTCAGTAAAGTCCAGAAACATAATAAGAAATATCAATGCCCGGGTTAATTGCTTTCTGGAGCAAAAACTAACTGGGGCAAATAGCACAAAATATCTTCTCTCAATTTGTAATTAATGATTAGAAAAAATGCTTTTTTAAAAAACGTAAATTCAGTTGAGTGGGAGAGAGAGAGAGAAAACTAGTTACAGTGGCTTAGGGGATAAAGTCAGAGATATGGAAGCAATCTCTCAGTTAATCCAACATGTAGTATTTAGGGTCCCATACTCTTTTTACTACATTTTAGGCTTCTTTAATATTCTCTTCCACCCAAATTGCAAGAGAAAAGGTAGCAATGGGATTATTACTTAACTTCATTGAGGGAGCTGTTGCTGCTTGCTAAGGGAGATCCTTGGGGAAGGGAGGGAGGGAGAGGAAGAAGCCTTGGGGAACAGATGATGTTGAGTAGGTTAAGGATTTTAAAAAATGAGATGGATGGAAAAAGGGAAGGAGTGAACAACTCAAAATCGAAACTTACTCTTTTAATGTCTGAGTTCACAGTTCCCTCTCTGCTGAAGAAGGGTATATGTATTAACTTCTTTTTATTTCCACTCTAAATTTCATGTTCTAGGGAAAAATACTGGAAGTCTCACATTAAAAAACACTTCTGGTAGTAGCACCCTTTGTATTCAGTGATGAGTTTCAGACATGTTTGTGTGTGAATAGCAAGCACACTTTTCCGGAATTGAGTGTGAAGAATGTTGAACCTTTCCTTCACTGCTTTGCCTCTGGATGTATTCCCCTGCCCCCCTCACTAATCCTCTGCTACCTTAAATCTGTTAATGGGCTTTTGGATGTGAAAGAAACCTGATTGCATTTAAGGGAAACAAAGTCCAAACCTATGGATGCCATTTGAGTGTGTTTAGAAAAATTATCTTGGACCATTATATTGCTGTAGGGGAAAAAAGTATGCACATAAACATACATGTATATATAATTTCCTTGTATTTTTTTCTCTTAAAAGTTAAGTTTTTTGCCTATGTCAAACACATAACCATATAGCATCTTATTTTATTATAACAATGTTAGTTGTTTTCATTAATAGGATGGTTTTCATTGGGTGTCACCCAAATGTATGGCATTTCCCCAGGCTTTTCTTCTAAGCACAATAGTCTTTTCTTAGTACCAGATACTGACTATTCCTCACAGTGATTTGAGAGAAAGACTGTAACTCACTGTCCCTGGACCAGTCACCCACTACATCAGAGGCTGATTGCTCTTTGTGCACTCTTAACCCAGGACTGGGATTTTTAGCACTGATCCCAGCAGCTTCAAGGGACAGGGTCATAGGAATATTTCAACTTGTCCATTTGGCTGGATAGAGATTAAAACCAGCACAGCTGGGTCTGTTAACCCAGAATTTGGGCTCACTTTCACCTTCCAGCCTGGGAGATGCAGCAGTCACATTGGTTAACAAGGTTGTTCTCAGAAAGATGGATATTTCAGCCTTATAGCCTCTGGGATCACTCCTGTCACTTAACTCATTATGAGACTTACTCATCAGTGAATTTGTTGGTGCAGAATGGAGATGATGACATATTGGGAATTTGTAGAAGGGTATTTATGCTTCTAGAATAGATTAGAAAAGACAGCCTCTGAAGTTTTCTGCCAGCTCTATGATTTGGAGATTCTACAGCCTTTGTGACATATGAACTGGAAGGGACCTTAGCCACCTAGATCTCCACAACCATCTACTCCCCATCTTACAAATGAGTCACATCAGCCTTCCCTCATCTGAAAAAAGAAATGTTGCTTAGTCTGGATCTTTAAATGTGTTTATGTTGTGGCCAGTCAAGTGAAATCAACAGTTTTCTTCTCAGAATGATGTTTAAAAATGTACAACATAAAATATACAGGATTATCAGCCACATCATTTTCAAAACTAAGCTGGATGGAACAGTGTGCATAGAATACCAGTCCATAGTCAAAAGGACCTCAGATCAAATCTGTCCCTCACAAAAAAAATCCAAAATCAAAGCTACCCTGCTTTTCTGCACTTCCATAAACTTAATTTTTAGGGAAAAAAAACCCCAAATATGAGAGGATTATACACACAAATATGTATGTGTGCATATACATTTGTTCATTAGACAAATATGTGTCTAATATGTATAAAATCACACTATACATACTTCTATTTATCATTTCTTTCTTTGGATATCTTCTTCCTTCATAAGTCTTTTATTGTTGATTTGAGTATTTATAATACTCGCTTACCATAACTTAGTTGTTCAAAGTTATTCTTAGGACAATATTGCTATTACAGTGTTCTCTTAGTTTTGGTCATTTAATTCTTCACTACTTCATGCAAGTTTTTCCATGTTCATCTAAAATCAACTTGCTCATCATCTCTTACAGTACAGTAATATTCTAGCACAATCATATACCACAACTTGTTTAGCCATTTCGCAGTTGATGGGCAATTTCTCGATTTCTAGTTCTTTATCACCACAAAGAGAGCTGCTATAAATATTTTGGAACATATAAGTTCATTTCCTTTTTCCTTTATCACTTTAGGAAACAGACTTAATAGTGCTATTGCTAGGTCAAAAGGTATACACAGATTTGTAAGTCTTTGGGCATAATTGCAGATTGCTTTCCAAAAATGACTGGATTAGTTCACAATTCAATCAATTGTGAATCAGTGTCTCAATTGTTCCATATTCCCTCCAACATTTGTTGCATTTCCCTTCTATCATTTAGTTGATCTCTTAGGTATAAGATGATATCTTATAGCTGTTTTAATTTGTATTTCTCTAGTCGAATCAGAGCATTTTTTCATTTCATATAATTTTGGTAAAATGTTTCATGGACACTGCCTGTTTGACCATTTATCCTTCGATCAATTCTTATAAATTTAACAAAGGTCTTTATAAATTTGAGATGAAAGTCCTTTATCTAATAAATGTTTATACAATTTTTTCCCAATTTTACATTTTCCTTCTAATCTTGGCTACATTGGGTTATTTTGTTCATGCCCTTTTTAATTAATGTGATTAAAATGATCCATTTTACATCTCACAATGCTCTTTTTCTCATTTATTCATAAATTGTCCTATACACAAGTCTGATAGGTAATATGTTCCACATTCTTCTAATTTTCTTATCATTGTCTCCCTTTATTTCTGAGTCTTGTATTGTTTAGGACTTTATCTTAATTAATAGTGTAAGATATTGGATAATATACAAATTTTACCAGACTGCTTTCCCATTTTTTCCAATAATTTTACCAGATAATGTATTCTTATCCTCAAAGCCTAAATCTTTATCATCAAAGTATTTTTAAAAATTCACAGACCCCCTGAATTCCATCTGTGGACTCATTTGGGGGACCATGTGCCACAGGTTAAGAATCCCTTGCCTTAGCTACTCTCCAAGGGCCTAAGGATCTGTGATTCTGGTTGAGCTGAAAATTATACCATAGTATTCCAGGAAGACTAGGTTTTCTTGGGAAAGTCTTATATGTGTTCATCCAGCTCAACACCATGACTTCTTAAAGTCAAGTAAATCATCTTGGCAGGTAAAGTGATTACCTTCTGAAGTGCCCTTGTTCATAACACAGAGGCCTTTCCCTCTGACAAATTGTTTTGTTGCTTTACTGTGCAAGTGTGGGTGGAGACAGGACTGTGTGTGTGTGTGTGTGTGTGTGTGTGTGTTTGCGTGTGTGATGGTACGTGAAGGTCCAAGTGATGCAATCCCCACAGTACAGCTAGTTCTTAAAAAGGGAAGAATTGTTCTTTTTTGTATACCCCCTCCTACAGAGCCCTGGAAGGGGCCTTGGAGGGCACTTCCCTCTAAGTCAGCTGTTTCCTAATTGAATGTTCTTCCCAGTTCTTTATCTTACTTGCCTTCCCTCTGAGATTATCTCCAATTAATCTGAATGTATCTCATTTGTACAGAGTTGTTTGCATACTCCCTTTCCCACCCCCCTGGAGCCCATGTGGGCTCTTTGGATGCCCGGAGTTTAGCAAAGTATCTGATAACAATCAGATTTATGTGCCTGATTATTGATTGACTGATTTTTCTACCTGTGTTTCCTCCTAATGAAGGGGCAAAGTTAATCTGAAAAACTAGGTTCATACTTCCCTCATTCTCCCTTCCTCATTCCATCTCCTTTTAAAACAAAGATTGCACACCACCCAATAACTTAACCCAGAGCTATAAATCTTAAGTGTTTGGAAGGTTAAAATAAATCCTCAAACTATTATCAATACACAGGAAGAAATTCATCTTGTGTGGACGAGGCCAGATCTGGCCCATCCTTGTTGAGTTAAGAGCTAGTCGGTTGGGAGAGAACGCTTTGTTTTCTTCTGTAACACAAAGCTAAATACCAGAGAGAAGATGATTGAGGCAAGAAGGGCCAGGGGCCTTTGGGGAAGGATGGGGTCAGCATGAATGTGGAATGTGCATTCCAAAGGGAGTTCTTCATTCTTCCCTGGAGTGGTTAAAAGAATTGTGATGTTGTCATGGTTTTGAGGCCCTTCAGACGAGATATAGACTCCCCCGACATCCTTTGGCCTGATCTGTTTGTATTCATCCTATATGCCGGGGACAGCCACCCCACCACTATCCCCCACCCCCAGCTCCTCTGTGTGTTTATTTGGGGGAATGTCTGGTATGTTTGGTATTTAGGTATTTACTTTCCAGGATGCTCTGAGTCTCTGTTGTTGAAACATGACTCCTTTCATGTACAAAGGGTACAGGGTAAAATTTTAGGGGGAATTTGCTGTCTGGCAAGTTTTTTGAAGCTTCCAGCCTCCAAATCTAGTGGATTCTAAACCTGCAGGCTGCCCCAATAGGTTCCCCCTTCACCTATTCCTTCTCACAAACGTCCCTACTTGTAAAATTCTTTTTTTTTGAAGGGAGATTCTGGGACTGTAGGGATGTGGAGTGGGACATACCTGGGTTCTCACCTGTAACATCTTGACTTTTTCTGCTCCCGCTCTGGGAATCACTACTTTAGGAGGCGTCTCATTCACTATGTCCATTTCATTATTTATTACTTCCCTCATTGCTGCAGTTTTTCTGTTGTTGATGATATTTTTCAGATCCCTAGGTATGGCTGAAGAATGGTATGTATAGCTGCTAAAGACACAAAGGCCAAGGACTGAGTCAGTTCATCCTCTAGAGATGGACTAACCTTCCTGCCTGAAAGGGTAATAATGCTCTTCATTGTTCTGTTCCAAGCCTCTATGGACAAGGCAGTGAAACATTTCAAACCCGAGCTACCCTACCACTATTTTTGATAGCGTGTCACAGTCCCTCAGGGGTCTCTCTTGTGTTATTTCCAGCATCTGGAGCCTGATTTATCAGACTAGGAGCTTTCTATGTGTATCTTCAAAACATTTCTGGGTGTGGTGAAGACCAGCACTCTGGTAGTGGCAAAGTCCACATTACTGGAAGCCTTTATTCTTCATTTAAAAAGGGGTGGGGGTCTGGAACTTTGCTTGTATCAATTTATTATTCCACCCTACTTAAAGTGACATGATGCTACTGCCTTAATAAAGGTCAGGTGATAAATCAATCTGTCAGTCTATAAGCTAGTTGTGAATGAGGCTTAGACAGCTCTATTGAATCAGTTATAGTCTTTAGCCTAAGTGTATCAATTAATCAATTCAGAAGACTTTGAAAGCCATTGAATAAAAGACAGTGTCTTGCACCAAAAGTGTATTAGTATTGACTGCAAAAAGTTGATTGTTCCTTTGGGGGCTCAGTAAACTAGCAATCCAGTTTGGAATTCCAGGATTTAAATATTGAGTAGCTAAGTGGTCAGCCAGATGGTGCAGTGGGTAGAAAGCTGGCCCTGAAGTCAGGAGGATGTGAATTAGAATTTGGCCTCAGACTCTTATTAGCTGTGTGACCTTGGATAAATCTTTTAACCCTGGTTGCCTCGCATCCAGGGTCATCTCCAATCGTCCTGATTCGTATCTTGTCACTGGACCCAGATGACTCTGGAGGAGCAAATAAGACTGGGGACTTAGCAAGTACCCACTCACTGAAGTCAGTTCACTTGCTTGTCTTGGCCTCACCAACCTGATGTCATGGTCTTCTTTGAGAATGAAGGACAAACATCAGCCGCAGCAGCAGCCGCAGCAGTTCAGTGGTTAGAGTTTCCAGCCAAGCCCCTAGGAAGGAACCACTTTTAGGGATGGGTGAGAGGAGAAGAACTAGGCCTTGACCTTGGTCACTGTCTCCTCTTCCCCTCTTGGTTAGAAAAGAACTTTGTGAACTTCAGAGGGTAGAGGATTTGGGAAGTGACTGTTAGTGTCCTAGTACTGGAAGAGTAACCCTCTGTGCTTTTATGGAGATTTGAGGACAAACTAGACACATTGAGGGAAACTAGCTTCTGAATTCTATAAGAATTCCCATGCCTAAGGGGACCATCACAAGTAGTTTCAGTACTCTGAAGCTGTGAGTTACCCCTTTGTCATGTTTCTCTAAGCTTGAGTACACACTATGTATGAACTGGTAGAAAACTGCAACACAGAATTTGGGGGGAGGGTGGATGTTTCATACCAACTACCATCACTGTTATCTTACTAGATGTCCCTTACTGGAAACTGATTAAAGATGGTTTGGGGAGGTGACAAGGGAGGGAACGAGAGGAAATCTTTCAAAAATGAATGTTAGAAGTTGTCTTTCCATGTAATTGGAAAAATTTTAAATTATTAAATAATTTTTAAAAGATGAAGCTGATAATGTCTGGATGACTAATTTTTAATGTAATCATGTGGGGGAGAAGAATACCAGTAAGTATTCATGAGCTATAACTTCAAAGTACTCTTTCCTTTCCTTTCTTACAACCCCCAGAGTAGAAATAATCCACCACTACCTAGATCTTCTGTTTTTCTTAATTCAAATCAACTCAACAAATCTTCCCTCAAGACACTTACTAGCTGTGTTACCCTGGGCAAGTCACTTAATATCTGTTTGACACAGTTTCCTCATTTGTAAAGCAAGGATAATCTTATCATCTTCCTTCCATGGTTGTTGTGAGAATTAGAAAAGATAATAGTTGTAAGTCATTTCTCAAAGGGCCTGTCACATAGTACACACCATAAATTGCTATCATTATTATTTGAATAAACATTTATTAAGTGCTTACTATATACTAACAGAAGCAAAAAGACAGTTCCTGTCCTCAAGGAGCTTACATTCTAATGGGGAAAGACAACACAAAAGAAAGCTGATGAGCAAGTGACTCTTGGAGTGGGGGTGGGGCACTCAGGTGAAGCCCAAAGAACCTGCAGTCCCTAAATAATTTTTAAAAACATTAAGTTTCTCAAGGGACACTTGTTTCTCCTCCCCCATTAGTCCTTCTGTTCTAGTCTTTTCATAAGACATTCTTCCAAGTCCTCCATTCCATTAAAGATCCACTTTTTCTGCCTTTATGATTATATCAGTGTTGAAGGATATTATTCTTGGTTATATGTTTTTATGTTTTGGAACAACATATTTCAAGATCTCATTTATGGTACAATTACCAGGTTCTGTGAGATTCTGATTATGGTCCCTTAGAATTTGTACTCTTTTACAATTTGTAGTATCTTTCTTTGAAGTGAAAGCTCTGGATTTGGGTTATGACATTCCCAAGTCATTCCTGGGATTTCTTTTGAGAGATGCTTGGCAAATCCTTTCTATTTTCCCCTTGCCTTCAGATTTTAACAGAACTGAGCTAATTATATTTATGATTTCTTGAAATATGTGTCCAGGATTTTTTTTTAAATCATAGTTTTCAGGGACTCCATTGATTGCCAAATTAAATTTTCTCTTTAATCTGCTTTCCAGGTCAATTGTTTTTAATAACATAGAATTTACATCTTTTTCAATTTCAATCTTTTGATTTTATTCTAATTTTTTTTTTTGCTTTTCATGTAAGTATGGGTTTATGTTTTTTCTTATTCTAATTTTCAGAGACTGTTACTTTGGAAAGGTTTACCACTTTCTGTTCTAATGTATTTATTTTCCTTTCAATTCTGCATTCTAGAACGTTTTTAAATCCCTTGTTTCATTTCTTTTTGTGGAATTTTTTCCCTTTGAATCTGCTTATAGTTGCTATAGAATATCTTTTCTTTTAGGTTAGATTTTGGGTACACCTGAATCTATTATAATTCTTTACATTGGCCTATATCTTCTTGTGTATACTCTTTAGTCTTAGTTGTGGTAGGGCCAGGTATCTTCTGCAGCCTTTTGGTGCAGTGGTTGGTTCAGATTGGTTTCAACCTGGGTCACCTAGGTTCCTACACCGACCTACCAATAAGTGTTGAATTAGACCTCCCTTCATCTTTGAAGTTCAGAGTGCTAGATTTTCTTGAATCTCTATTCTATAGCATCTAAGGACAGAGTACTAAGGATCGTAACTTAGTGTTCCTTAAAGGTTCCAAGGTCCCTATAAAGGGTTTCCAACTACCCTAAGACTTTTTCAAGGGATTCATGTTCTCTCCTTCTGAATACAGAACTTTCAGACAGCTCATGTAATGGCTCATCTCTGTTCTTGATGAGAGGTTCGTGGTCTAGCTTGCCTATACCAATTTTTCTATTGTCCATGGACGTCTTGTTGATTATTTTTAGTGCAGTTCTAGGATGGGAGAAATTCCTTTTTGTAGTTTCTTGTTGGATTTCTTGATCATTATTAGACCAGGTTTGATTTTTAGATTTTTTTTTGGAAAGAATTTGTAGAGCTGATTGAAATGTGATTTAGAAACAAATGGTAGGGGCAGCTAGGTGGCACAGTGAATAGGCACTGGTCCTGGAGTCAGGAGTACCTGGGTTCAAATCCAGCCTCAGACACTTAATAATTACCTAGCTGTGTGGCCTTGGGCAAGCCACTTAACCCCATTTGCCTTGCAAAAAAAAATAAAGTAAAATAAAAAGAAGCAAATGGTAAAGTCAACAAGTAATTTTAATTACTGTCTGCCAGGCATAGTCCTAAGCTTCTGGCTCACAAAGAAGATAAAAAATTCCTACAATCCAGGTATTCACATTTTAATGGATTACTTTTCACCTTCACACAGACAAGACTTTAAAGAATAGTCAAGAAAGAGAGACTCCTCCAACTTTAGTGATAAATGAAGATAGAAGAAAGAGTCCAGAGAAGAGACGTCTAAATAAAACTTGGGAATAGATCATACAATGAAAGGAACTAGGTATAATTGGGGGAGATAAAATATTAAATTTTAAAAGAAGTAAATATTTTCTTTTAAAAAAAAGGAACTATGCTTAGTTGGTACAAAGAAGAGAAGAAAACTGACTTGGTCTTCAACTATATAACTGGAAGAGGTACACTGGCCCCCAGTTTCCATTTCTTATGAGGAAAACTGAAATACCTGCAAGTGGGATTTAGGCTAGATCTAATCATAGCTATTGCGAAATACTGGGACATGCATGCTACATGGAGTATATATGGGGGAAATAACTAAGGGTTTGGGGACTTCGCGCATTTATTTAGTGGTGCTAATGTTAGACTGAAGATAATCAGTTGAACATCAAATGATGAGTTGGGACCAAGAGAATAAAAAAGGAGGGACAATTAAGGTGTAGGTGTAGAAGTTAATTACACCAATCTCACAGGATTTATCACTGAAATGAATCTTGGAGATTATCTATTCTCCCTCCTCTGCCAGTAGAATATAAGCTAGTTGAAGGTAGAGACTATTTCATTTTGTGTTTGTAACACTAGGAGTTATGAGATGATTTAATAAATGATTTCAGAATTGAATTCAATCTAGTTCAACCACTTCATTTTACAGTTAGGTAAACTGAGATTCAGAAGAAAGAGAGGATTTCCACAAGGTTACACAGGAGCAGAGTGAGACTCTGAACCTGTGTCTTGCCTCAACTTGCCTTTCAGAATAAACCTGGAAGCTATTACTCTAGGGCCAGTATCACCAGTAGAGAGTAGAGTCAGACATTGGCACCAAATGTCACAGCCAGGAAATAGGACTGGAATCTTAGTGGATAGACAAACCTTAAGGGATCATCAAGGAACCCAGAAAATAAAGGACCAAGGACCAATCAGGAAATATGAGCAACAGGTACAAGCATCAGCAGTTTTTTTTTTTTTTAGGTTTTTGTAAGGCATATGGGGTTAAGTGGCTTGCCCAAGGCTACACAGCTAGGTAATTATTAAGTGTCTGAGACCGGATTTAAACCCAGGTACTCCTGACTCCAAGACCGGTGCTTTATCCACTGCGCCACCTAGCCACCCCCCCCATCAGCTGTTTCAAAAAGACATTTGCTAATGTCTTAAAAAATGCTCATGAGTTTTCTCATGTTGTGAAGACAAGAACCTATCCCCAAGCTTAACCGACCTGAGACAGGTAAGCTATAGGTGAGACTACCTGACTGAAGTAGGGGATGGTAAGGGCTAAGAGGAGGGTTGATTTTTGACAAATGGTGGGGAAAGAACTATATAACAATACCAATGGTGATGGTGATGATGATGAAGATGAAAATGAAAATAATATGTTAAGTCTGGTTCTGCGATTTCCATCATTATTGAAAATTCCAGGGTGAGGAAATTCTTTCTACCAACAGATCTGCAACTTACTCTCTTAGAGATTAGCTTTAGAGAGTTTGAAGTTCAATGAAGAGTAAATTAGCTGCTATTTCATCATGATTATGGGCCAGGCCTCATAGTTTCTAAAACCTAGTGGAAAGGATTAGCTTTTGTGCATAATGAGAGATGGGGAAACATGACTTGATCACTATAGACCATGAAAGGATGAGGTGGTATAGGGTAGGAGGGAGGTTCAAGGTTTTATTTGTCCAGCAGCAAATATACCCTGGTTGCATACCATCTTGGCAGTTTGTGGGTAAACCTCCTTGACCATGAGTGGGATTGCACTGTAGGCAGCTACTTCCTCTAGTTCCTTCCCTTTCCTCTCCCTGTCAGAGTTACCTCAGCCTTATTCTGGCTGAGGTTAAGTTGTGAAGATTTTGTCATGGTTCCCATTTACCCATCCACTGCCCCTTTCCTGGTTCAGGGGATAATTGGGGCATTGTGCTCAGGGATGATGGCTAGTGGTCTTTCTCTCTAGGGCAGGTATCCTGATGTGGAGTGAGACTAGGACAGGATTCTCTAGGCTCTGCCTAGGAGGTATACCGTAGAAGAACCCACTGGACTTGGTACTGCTGTAAGCTCTGTATCATGAGGTGGGGGTCCTCAGCCCTGGGCCTTTCAGAGGATGCTTGTGTTTCTGGGTGACTGGAGCTATTCACTTTTTGGCTGGAATCTTGTTCAACCGGGTATGCATTCAGTCCAGGCCTGAGGCTGCTAGAATCACATTCCTGGCTCTGGAGGTGAGAGAGTTGGCAAGCCTGTTGGGATTTGGTGACTTCTCAAGCAGTTGTTGACCCTTTAGTGTCCCAAGATCAGAAAGGCATGTGGTACCATTTAGTTATAATTTCTGTTGGTAGCCAACTGAGCACTTTTAAGTATGATACTGAGTTCAAGTTAATAATAGTGCGTTGGGGGAGTTTAAAGACAATCTTGATAGTGACTATGTTCTTTCCTTTTTGTTGTTGTTGTTGTTCAGTTGTTTAGTCATGTCTTTGTGACCCCATTTGGAGTTTTCTTGGTACTTTCTTGCCATTTCCTTCTCCAGATCATTTTACATGTGAGGAAACTGAGATAGATATGTTTAAGTGACTTGCCTAGGGTCACACAGCTAGCAAGGTTCTGAGGCCAGATTTGAACTTAGTTAGAGGAATCAGTTCCTCACTTCAGGCCTGGTCCTCTCTACTATGTCACCTCCATGGATTCCTTAATTCTTAACTTAAATAGAATACCATCATCATGAAAAGATTTTTAACAAAAACCAAAAAATTCCCAAGGAACAGGCTGATCTCCCTAAAGCTGGGGTTCTATTTCAATTTAATAAATACTAAATATCTGCCATGGGCTAGGTACTCTGAATGTGAAGACAAAAATGAAACCATTCCTCCTCTTAGGAAGCTTACCTTTTATAAGTAAATAAACAATATTTACAGTTTAATTGGGGAGGGAGGAAGTCCCTGGCACCTGGGAGAGACAGGAAAGGTGACATTTAAGAGATTGCATTTGAATTTTGAAGGGAAGAAGGATGGAGATAAGCATTTCTGGCTTGGGGAATGGCCATTGTTGATGTCTTGATGAACTGCGGTGTATAAAGAACAAGTAGAACGGCTTGGTTGAAGCCTAAAGTGAGTCTGGAAAAGTAGATTGAAGCAGACTGTAAAAGGCTTTAAATGCCCAACAGGAATTGGTATTTTATCCTACAGGTAATAGGAAGCCACTGAAGCTTTTGGAACAAATGTATATCCTAAAATGTGGTTTAGGGAACCTGAAGGGATCCTCTAATATAGGACTTTAGGGGAAATAGGTACCAACTATGGAGAGAGAGAAAATCAGGAACGGTGCGGAATGGGAAGGGGAATGAAAGGGGATTTCAAGAGACTATTCAGAAGAAAAAGGAGCAGAATCTGAGAGGTATTTATATACATAAGAGAGGATGAAAAATGAGATTCTGCAATATGGTCAGATTAAAGCAGTGCTTATAAAAGATATGATGGGAAAGGAAAATTTAAAGAGGAGTTGTGAAATTTGAGCCTATGCCAAAAGGAGCCTTTTTTTAGGAAGTATCTGAAAATCAGTGACCTGGAAAATCTGCCCTGAGGGCATGGGTTGGGTTAGGATGACAGCAGAAAACTTGGCTTCATCTCATATTGAGCTGCCACCCTTTTTACAGAAAGCTGATAGTACCCAAGCTGCAGCTTCAGTCCCTTCAGTCTTGTGAGATTAGCCTTGGATGCTTGGGAAAGTTTGCCACTGGCTTTCTTGAAGACTTAGCCTTGATATGGAGAACTTGCCTTCTTATCAGGCCCAGAGTCATTTGGTCTGGCAACCTAAGGTACATCCCTTGCATTGGTTTTAAAGGAGATATTTGCTACGAATAGGTAAGGCTCAGTCTTAGCAGGTAGTCTTATTGGGACCCAGCAGCCCTGCCTGGTTCTCTAATCTGACTGTGGCTGTTTGTGCTTTTCAAAAACATTTTATTTTTGTTGATGTCTTTTGTTTTTATATCATCTTCCTTTCTAAAAATTTCCCATCCCCCCATACCTTGCAAGTCATATCTTATAACAGATTTAAAACAAAAGAGAAAAATAAAACCTGATCATCCAGTCCAAAAAATTCATCAAACTTCTGACCTTAACAAAAACAAACAAAAATGAGCATTTCAATATACACAGTGGAGATTGAAAAAGGAGATTGAATTTTAAATTGTACATTTCTGTTATCTACAGCTTGCTTTTCTTTTTAATTATATAATAATTCAACATGGCCTATAAGGCCCCTTCTAACTACATTAAGGAGCCTGTGATTAGCCCTTTATAACTTTCAAAGTTGGCTTACTTCTGATTCCTTCTGTCCTCTTTTGTACGTTAAAAAAAAATCACTTCAATATTGTACATTAAAAAAAAACTTCAATTTTGTTTCTTTCAACTTTATTTCTTTGTGGACAACCCTAGCTCTAGCTATTTCTTACTCAGGTTTCTCCTTAAAATTGAAAAGAAAAATAAAACTGTTGTAACAAATGTTCATGATTAAACAAGACAAATTTCCCACATTGACTATGACCAAAATGTAAGTATAATTCCATCATTTTTCTGGCAGGATATGGATCCTATCTGCATCCTTGGTCCTCTGGAATCATTGTTAGTCATTTCACTGATCAGAGTTCTTAATTCTTTTAGAGTAGTTTTCCTTTACAATGTTGTTATATTCTTTTAGAGTTGTTTTCCTGTTTTATTATTGTATTCTTTTAGAGTTGTTTTCTTTAACAGTGTTATTATTGTGTACATTGTCCTCTTGGTTCTACTCACTTCACTCTTCTTCTATTCATACAAGTCTTTAGAGGTTTCTTTAAAATAGTCTCTTGAACAATAATATATCCTAGAGGATAAAGTGCTAGACTTTGATTAGGAAAACATAAGTTCAAATTTGGCCTTGGACTTATTATAATAGCTGTGTGATTCTGGGTAAGTCACTTAGCTTTTTCAATCTCAGTTTCTTTTCTGTAATACAGGAATAATGATACATCCTTTACAGAGGATCAAAAGAGATAACATGTATAAAGCATTTATAAATCCTGAGCCCGTATAAATGCTAGGTATTTTTATCATAATCCTTATGCCAAAATTTGTTCCACTCTTCTACAATGGATGGTCATCATGTCTGTTTCTAGTTCTATGCCATGTGAAAAAAGCTACTATAAAAATTTTTGTATGTATGAATCCTTTTCTTCTTTCTTTGATTTCTTTGATACAGAGCTGGAAGTTTTATTTCTTTCTTTCTTTTTTTTTTTTGGCAAGGCATTAGGGTTAAGTGACTTGCCCAAGTTTATACAACTAGGTAACTATTAAGTGTATGAGGCCATGGGGGAGACTAGGTGGCACAGTGAATAGGGCACCAGCCCTGGAGTCAAGAGTGCCTGAGTTCAAATCTGACCTCAGACACTTAATAATTACCTAGCTGTGTGGCCTTGGGTAAGCCACTTAACCCCAATGCCTTGCAAAAACTAAAAAAAAAATGGGGGGGGGTGTCTGAGGTCAGATTTGAACTCTGGTCCTCCTGACTCTAGGGCTGGTACTCTATTCACTGTGCCACCTAGTTGCCCTTGCAGTTTTCTTTCTGAGTGAAAAGGTATATACACAGTTTATTGACTTTTTTTCCAAATTGTTTTCCAGAATCACTGGACCAATTCATAACTCCACCCACCAACAGTACATTTTTATGCCTATTTTCCTGAAACCTCTCCAACATTTGTCATTTTACTTTATTATCATCTTTGCCAACATGATAGATATGGAATGGAACTTCAGAGATGTTTTCACTTATATTTCTCTAATTATTGGTCATTTGGAATGGTTCTTGGTCTTATAAATTTGAACCAGTTCCTTATATATCTTAAATATCTTTATCAGAGAAGCCTGCTAAAAGATATTTTTCCCTGTTTCCCAATTTTAAGTGCATTGTTTGTGTGTGTCTGCTTTGTTTGATAGTATATATGTCATATTCCATACCCATAATCCTCTACCTCAGCAAGAGAGTGTTTTCTCAACTCTTATGTTTGCTCTTAACAGCTAGATGAGGAAGAGGAGCGGAGGAAAAGGCGCCGGGAGAAGAACAAAGTAGCAGCAGCTCGATGCCGGAACAAAAAGAAAGAAAGGACAGAGTTTCTGCAAAGGGTGAGTGTAGTAGGTTAGTCAGAACGGACCACTCTTCTCCCTGAGGGCAGACAGGCAGATCACCAGACTGGCAGAAATTTCCACATGTGAAGAAAACCAGGGAGATATCTACTTCTATCTACCAAAGCTATTTTGTACCCTTCTAATCCATGCATTCACTCACCCCTCACTTCTCATTATCACTAAAGCATCCATTATCTTCCCATCAAAAGAGAATCCATTACCATGGATCCCTGTGGAAGAAAAGTAGAAGTAATTTTGTTTATTGTAAACTCACTGTTCCTTAAAGTCATGGACCAAGTCTGTTATCTTTGTATCCCTCCCAGTGACCAGCACAGACCATCTTATGCAATAAGTGCTTAATAAATATTTGTTGAATGAATGAATGACTGTTTTTCTTTAGAGCTTGGGTTCATTGGCACATGCTAGTTTGAGTGGTTGGCTTAGGCCCTTAGAGGCTAATGTTATCCATGTTTTTGGTTGCTTAATTCCAGGTAATGAGGTTAAGATCATAGGTTCCAGAGGGGTATTTAAGGTAGTAGGGACAGTAGAGCTTTGCTTAAGAAGGAAATTTTAAAGGATTCTAACAATCTATTTATTGTTCAGTCATTCCAATTATGTCTGACTCTTCATGACCCCATTTGGAGTTTTCTTCACAAAGATACTGGAGCAGTTTGTCATTTCCTTTTCCAGATTATTGGTGGATGAGGAAACTGAGGCAAACAGAGTTAAGTGACTTGTTATAAATGACTGAGACCAGATTTGAACTAAGATCTTCCTGACTCTAGGTCTGGGATTCTATCCATTCATTGTGCCACCTAACTGCCCCTATAGCAATAAGAAATGCTGAAATAAATAAATTTTTTGGTCCAAACTTGCCATTTACCAATGCAGTTTTAGAGAGTTGCTCGATTTACCCATGTTCACATGGCTTCCATGTGACTTGAACCCAGGTCTTTTGAGTCCAAGGTTGGTCCTCTATAGACAGCTGCTTCTCAGTATATAATGACACATGAGTTACAAAGAGAGTGCAGTGTGAGGTCTGTAGAAGACTGTCACCTTTTGGTGGATCTGGGAAGGCTTTCTGAAGGAAGCAGTGATTGAATAGGGGAAGAGAGAACTGGAGGGCATTGGTTGAAATAGATTGCATGAGGCAGCTAGGTAATGCAGTGGGTAGAGATGGGGCCTGGGAGTTCAAATGTGGCCTTAGATACTTGTGAGCTGTGTGATCCTGGGCAAGTGACTTCACCCTAACTGCCTCTGAAAAAAGGAAGGAAGGAAGGAAGGAAGGAAGGGAGGGAGGGAGGGAGGGGGAGAGAGAGAGAGAGAGAGAGAGAGAGAGAGAAAGAGTCGAGAGTCTATCTGGCCACATGGCATGGAGGAGCCCTGTGGTGCTCCACATGGCTTAAGAAACAGCGTGAGAAAAATCTGTCCTGATCAATGGAAGTTGAAGTCAAAGAAGAAGAAGAAGAAGGAGAAGGAAGAGGAAGCAGAGGAAGAAGAAGAAAGAAAGAAAGAAAGAAAGAAAGAAAGAAAGAAAGAAAGAAAGAAAGAAAGAAAGAAAGGAAGGAAGGAAGAAAGAAAGAAAGATGGAAAGATGGAAAGAAAGAAAGAAAGAAAGATGGAAAGATGGAAAGAAAGAAAGAAAGATGGAAAGAAAGAAAGAAAGAAAGATAGAAAGAAAGAAAGATGGAAAGATGGAAAGAAAGAAAGATGGAAAGATGGAAAGAAAGAAAGAAGGAAAGATGGAAAGATGGAAAGAAAGAAAGATGGAAAGATGGAAAGAAAGAAAGAAAGATGGAAAGAAGGAAAGAAAGATGGAAAGATGGAAAGAAAGAAAGAAAGAAAGAAAGAAAGAAGGAAAGAAAGAAAGAAAGATGGAAAGAAAGAAAAAGATGGAAAGAAGGAAGGAAGGAAAGACAGAAAGATTGCATGCTAGAAGTAATAGGAGAAAATATAAATTGTTGTTGGGTGGAGACTTGCCTTGAATGCCAAGTTAAGGAGTTGGAATTTTATTTGGAAGGCAGTAGGGAGTCAGTGAAAATTTTTGAGGTGTGAAGGATGGATTGGAAAAGGGTAAAGAGTAGAAGCTGAAAAACTGGTTTAGATGACTATTGCAATAGGAGAATGTGTAGTAGGGGACTGAAGAAGAGAGGAGAGATGCAAAAGTTGTTCAGATAGGTCATCTATTTGAGAAGCGAAGGAGGGAGAAGAGTCAAAGATACAAACCTATGGTTATAAACATGAGAGATAAGTAAAGGTGGGTAGACATTCTGTTTTAAGACTTTAAGGTGGGGCAGCTAGGTGGTGCAGTGGATAAAGCATGGGCCCTGGAGCCAGGAGTACCTGGGTTCAAATCCGGGCTCAGACACTTAATAATTACCTAGCTGTGTGGCCTTAGGCAAGCCACTTAACCCCATTTGCCTTGCAAAAACCTAAAAAAAAAAAGACTTTAAGGTTTTGGGGCAACTAGGTGGCACAGTGGAGAGAGCACCGGACCTGAATTCATGACCTCAGACACTTAATAATTGCCTAGCTGTGTGACTTTGGGCAAGTTACTTAACCCCATTGCCTTATATAAAAAATTAATTAACAACTAAGGTTTCATATCAGATTGTTTGGGAGAGGGTGGGAAGAGAGTGGGGGGGGGGAAATATGGTACTCAAAAATTTGCAAAAGAATGTTGAAAACTATCTTTACATGTAATCAGAAAACAAATGAATGGATGAATGAATAAGGAGGAAAAAAGACAAAGATTTGCAAAATAAGGGGCAGTTAGGTGGCACAATGGATAGAGCACTGGCCCTGGAGTCAGGAGGACCTGAAAAAAGGACCCAAAATAAAATAAAATAGTAATAATAGTAGGGGTGGCTGGGTGGCATACAGAGCATTGGCCCTTGAGCCAGGAGCACCTGGGTCCAAATCCGGCCCCAGACACCCAAAGATCACCCCTCTATGTAGCCCCAGGCAGGCCACCCAGCCCCACTTGCCCTGCACCCTCCCCCAAATAATAAAAACAAAAAATGTGCTTCAGTCTTTGTTCCAACACCAACAACTCTGTCATGGGTGGATCTCATTCTTTATGATAAGTCCATTACAAAAGTTATTTCCATATTTTTCCACCATTGCCATTGCTGATCGCAACTCCCTCCTTTCTTATTTCTCCACTACCACGTACTCTATTTTCTCTCTCCTTTCACTCTGACTCTGCTGTAGGGTCGCTGAGTGGCACAGCAGACAGATCCCTGGTCCTGGGGCCAAGAGGCCCCGAGCCCCCATACCACCCCTTAGGCCCAGCATCCACCTGGCCCTATGGTCCTGGGCAGGCCTTCCAATCCCAGCCCCTTGCAAGAAGTAAGAAAGAAAATGTGTTATATCTGGCCACTCTCACCCCCCATGGTCCATCCTCTCCTCCTTTATTCACATCCCCACCCCTTCCCCCTGCTCCCCCCTCCTTCTTACTCCAGATGTCTATACCCCATTGAGTATATTTGCTGTTTCCTCTCCTAGCCATCTCTGATGAGAGCAAAGGTTCCCTCATTCCCCCTTGCTTCCCCCTTTCCATATCATTGTAATCAAAAAAAATCTTACGTGAAATATCTTGGCCTATTCCCCCTCTCCTTTTTCTTTCTCCCATTCCATTTCCCTTTTTTTCTATTGACTCCATTTTTACACCATATTTTATCTTCGAATTCAGCTTTCTCCTGTGCTTCAACTATAAAAGCTCTCTCTACCTGCTCTATTAACTGAGAAGGTTCATATGAGTATTATCAGTGTCATTTTTCTATTCAGGAATACATGCAGTTCATCATCATTAAGTCCCTCATATTTCCCCCCTCTCCTCCAATCTCCATGCTTCACCTGAGTCCTGTATCTGAAGATCAAACCTTCTGTTCAGCTCTGGCCATTCCAAAAGGAACATTTGAAATTCCCCTGGTTCATTGAAAGTCCATCTTTTTCCCTGGAAGAGGACATTCAGCCTTGCTGGGTAGTTCATTCTTGGCTGCATTCTAAGCTCTCTTGCCTTCCGGTATAATTGTATTCCAAGCCCTATGAGCTTCCAATGTAGCTGCTGCTAAGTCCTGTGTGATCCTGACTGCAGCTCCATGATATTTGAACTGTGTCCTTCTGGCTGCTTGTAATATTTTCTCTTTGACTTGGGAGTTCTGGAACTTGGCTATAATATTCCTAGGGGTTGGTTTTTTGGGATCTCTTTCTCTGGGGGATCAGTGGATTCTCTCCATTTCTATTTTGTCCTCTGCTTCTAGAATATCAGGGCAATGTTCCTGTAGTAATTCTTTGAAAATGATGTCAAGGCTCTTTTCCTGATCATGACTTTCAGGTATTCCAATAATTTTTAAATTATCTTTCCTAAGTCTGTTTTCCATATCAGTTGTTTTTTCAATGAGATATTTCACATTTTCTTCTAATTTTTCAATTTTTTTGGTTTTGAAGTATTGATTCCTGATTTCTGGTAAATTCATCAATCTCCCTGAATTCTATTCTTTGTCTGAAGGATTTGTTCTCCTCAGAGAGTTTTCTTATCTCTTTTTCCATCTGGCCAATTTTGCTTTTTAAAGCATTCTTCTCCTTAATAACTTTTTGAACTGTTTTATCCATTTGACCTAAGCTGGTTTTTAGCATGCTGTTTTCTTCAGAATTTTTTTTGATTTCCTTGACTAAAACATTTTCATGTTTTTCCTGCATCTCTCTCCTTTCTTTTCCCGGTTTTTCTTTCAACTCCCTCATTTGATTTTCAAAGTCTTTTTTGAGCTCTGTCATAGCCTGAGCCCAGTTTCTGTTTTTCTTGGAGTCTTTAGATGCAGGAGCTTGTGCTTCCCCATCTTCAGACTGAGTATTTTGGTCCTTCTTGGGCTCATTTGCAAAATATTTCTCAATAGTCTTCTTTTTGTTTCTCTGCTTGCTCATTTTCCCAGCCTGGGCCTGGTTTTGGGGTGTTTCTTGAGCTTTTGGGACACTCCCACAAGGGTCTCAGTGTGTGAGGCTCTGTCCTCCCTCCTGGTCTGTGAATGACCATATGTGCCTCCCCTCTGCCACGGGGCTGAGGTGGGGGGGCCCTGCTGTTCTATGGGGGGCCTAGACTGCTATCAGGATCTGAATGTGTTCAGAGCCCCAGAGTCCTGTTCCAGAGGCAGAGGACAGAACTCCGCAGTCTCTCTCTCTCTTCACTCCCCTCCCTCAGCTCAATGGGCTCATGCCCTGGGGGCTCCTGCTTACCCAGCTCCTGCTTCTGTTCCTGGATCTGTGCTGCAGAAAGACCAAGTTGCTGGCTGTGTGCCCTGAGGGCTGGGCTCCACGTGCTCGCTCTGGCAGAAGTCCCTCGCTGTTCCCCCACTTTGTGCCCGGTGCTCCTCGGGGTGCAGCTCAGGAGACTCCCCCGCTGCTGTGAGATGAGACCCCCCAGCGTCCTGGGGCTGCCTCCGGGAGGCTGAAGTTCTTTGGCTCTGGTGGGCCACCCCTCTGGCGGGCTGTCCCTCCGCCCCGGGGAGCAGAGCTTTTCTGCTCTTTTCCAGGTTACCTTGAGTAGGAGAACTGCCTCACTGGGTCCCTTTGTGGATTCTGTCTCTCGAAAGTTTAGTTAGAGTCCTTAGCTGATGAATTTTATCAGAGAGCTCCTAAGACTCGATCCCTTCTTGTCGCCATCTTCTATATATTACTTTCAAAACTGTTCTGCTTATTTGTGCTTCCTTCCAAATTTCCTTCTATTATCTTCTTGCATTTAAAAAATATTTCAGTAGCTATTTCATTTTTGACATCACTATTGCTTAACCTCCCCTTTTCCCCTTACCTCCACCATTGAAAAACAGAAGAAAGAATGAAAATCCTTACTAAAAAAAAAAAAAAAAAAAAAGCATAGTTGAACCAAACAAATCCATATCAGAACTGTGTCTGGAAATGTATGTCTCATTCTGGATCTTGTGTCTATCACCTCTCTATCAGGAGTTAGGTAACATGCTTCCTCTTAGATCCTTTGGGGGACAATAACTTGTAGGATCACAGGTGAGATCTGAATTCTAATCCAGTATACTATATTCCCCCTACACAGACTGAATAATAATCAAAATTAGGATTTCCTTTGGGGTGGTTGGAGATGCTTTTTTCCTTTTCTAAGTTTTTGAGGGCATATTCTATGGGTTACCAGGAAGAAAACAATCATTATATTAAGTCCGTAAAGTGTCATGCTAAATGTTTTTCAAAGATCAACTCATTTGATTCTCAGAACCTTAAGACATGAAATTTCTTCATAGATTCATAGAATCTCAGTTTGGGAGGGACCTCTTCAGTCAACTAATATAGTCCCTATATCCATGTTTTCTGGAAAGATGTCCCCCAGTAGAATGTCCATAATTTAATCTTGTTTTTTGTTTCTCCAATGCCCTGGCACATAACAAGTGCTTATTAAATTTTTATTTTTTCCATGAATATCTCTTCCTGGGTTTTTGAAGCAGCACCTCAAACTCAATATGTCCAATAGCAAATTCATCATCTTTACTCACAAGCTTCCATGATGACTCAAACTTCCCTGTTTAGTTGATAGTACCATTTATCATCCTGTTATCCAGAGTTGATACCTTTGAGTAATCTTTGATTCTTTCCTCTGTCTCAGCTCCCATATTCAATCCATTGTCAAGCTGGTCAGTTCTTCCTCCACAGCATTTCTTGAATTCATAAATTTCCCTTTATCATATTATATACTTCTTAGACTTCTAGTCCCCAGTCTGACCATTCCCTGTTGTCTTACCTTTAGTTCCTGTTATTTCCTTTTGTATTCTTTACATTTCAGTCAAATTGAACTATGTCATTTAGTTGTTTTTCAGTTGTTTCAGACTCTTTGTGATCCCATTTGGGGTTTTCTTGGCAAAGATGCTGGTGTCGTTGTCATTTTCTTCTAAAGCTCATTTTACAGATGAAGAAAATGAGATAAAGATGATAAAGTACTTGTCCAGAGTCATGCAGCTAGAAGGTGTCTAGGGTTAAATTTAAACTTACAGAGATGAACCTTCCCAGACTCAGGTGAGCCACCTAGCTGTCCTTGATTGGGCTATAAATCTTTTTCAAATGCTATAGGCCATCTCTACCTCTAGATATTATTAGGATGCGCCATTCTCCCATCCTTCTACTTTTCAGTATTCTTATTTATATGACTTGCCCCATTTGCTTATCCTTCAAGGCTTAGCTCAATTAGTTTTTTCCCTGTGAAGCCTTAGTCTCCTTCCCTACTGAAAGTGTTCTCTTCTTCAAAATCCCTACAACATTTTGTCTGTATATCTCTTATGCTTCAACCAAATGTGTTGCAATCTTTCTTTGCCCCTGGTAAAATATAAGTAGATAGATGGATACATGGACAGATACCCATATATCCATCTATCTGTATCTCTGTGTGTATGTATGTATGTATGTATGTAGTCCTTGAGAATAAGGTCTATGTCACTTTGTTTTGGTTTTTGCAAGGCAATGGGGTTAAGTGACTTGCCCAAGGCCACACAGCTAGGTAATTATTAAGTGTCTGAGGCTGGATTTGAATTCAGGTCCTCCGACTCCTGGTCTGGTACTCTATCCACTGCAACATCTAGCTGTCATGGTCTACATCACTTTTTAATTGTCACATCCCCAATACCTAGCCCTTTGAGGTTGTATAGCGAATGTGCTTATTAGAAAACTGTCTCAATGAATCATTGAGTCAGAGAATAATCATGGTAAATGGAATGTAACCCTGAAGATCATTTGGGAAATCCCTCCATTTTTAAATAAATGGAGTCTCAGAGATGCGAAATGATTTGCCCAAAGTCACCTAGGAGGGTTGTAGTAGAGACTTTTATTGAGTGATTTTAGTTGTGTCTGATTTTTCATGACCACATTTGGGGTTTTCTTAGCAAATGTACTGAAGTGGTTTGCTGTTTCCTTCTCCAGTTCATTTTACAGATGAAGAAAGTGAGGCCAATAGAGTTAAATGATTTGCAGGTTCATTGCTCTAGCAAGAGAACTACCTAGCTGTCTTACATATACTTTATCATGTAGATCTATCTAAAGATCTGTCAATAGATCTAATTTATTACTACATTTTTAACAATTGTAAAAATTTTCTGGTATATAAAAATATTATATATAAATATGTGTATGTGTTTATGATAGTGGATCGAAAGAGCAATGGTCTGGGAATCAGGAAACCAAGATTCTTGTCCCAGAGCTGCTGCTAACTAGCTGTCATGTATCCATGACTGAGTGGCTTAATCTTTTGGGCTTCAGTTTCCTCATTTATAGAATAAAGGAATTGGGATAGATCAAAGGTTATTAATCTTTTGGGGGGGACATAGATACCTTTGGAAGACAGGTAGATACTGTGGATCCTTTCTCAACCAATTTTTTTTTAAATTTTTTTATTTGGTTTTATTTTTTTTAAAACACACTTTAAACATATAAAATAAAGTATTTAAGATTACAAAGGAAACTGATTACATTGAAATATAATTATCTTTTTTTATTTTAGAAAGGTTTTATTTATTTTGAGTTTTACGATTTCCCCCCAATCTTCCCCCCACCCCCCACAGAATGCAGTTTGTTAGTCTTTACATTGTTCCCATAGTATGCATTGATCTAAGTTGAATGTGATGAGAAAGAAGTTCACTGACCCCAGGTTAAGAAAGCCTGGCCTAGATGATCCTTAGGGTTCAGTTCTAATATTCTCTGTTTATATTGATCATGGATTTATATTGAACATGGACTTTTTGAAAATATGACATTTCAACAAATGTTACACAGTTTTGTCTTTTGGGAAAATCCTGATTGTTATATATGCTGCAGTCTCCTATTGCATGAATTATACAATGAAAAATACTCTCCTGACCTCAAGGTGCTTACTTATCTCTGTACTTGTGTCTAGATTGTTTCCCCTTTCTAGGGTAGGGGAAGTAAAGAAACATTTATCTCTATAGCACTTGTTTTCTGTCAGACATTGTGCTAAAGACTTTATGAATTTGATCTCATTTGATCCTCACAGTAACCTAGGGAGGGAGTTATTATTATTATCTTTTATTTCACAATTCAGGAAACTGAGGCAAACAGAACTTAAACTCCTTGCCCAGGGTCACATAACTCAGGAATTCCTGAATTCAGAACCTGCCCTTTATCTGTTACATCAAATTGCATTTGTATTCTCCTCATTGCCTAACACATAATTACAACACAAAATGGCCATAACATATATGTTGTATACATTGACCACATATAGAGTATTCCATATTTTGACTTTCTTTTTTATGTGAATGTTCTTAGATGATAAACTTCATGAGGGCAGGATCTGAGTGTTCATACCTCCTTGTTATCTCCCGCATTGCCTATGTATATTGATTAAACAATTCCAGATCCAGTGAAGAGGTCTGAAAGAGTGTGAGCAGAAAAGAAACCTTTGGATCTGGGGAATTGCCAGAGGTTCTGTGGTGGTCCACACTGGCAGGTCTACAATTGTGCACAACACTTTTCAGTGCTCTGCTTAAGGAGGAGCCCCCAGAAAGTTCTTCCTCTCTGGGAATCCTTCACTTTTTGAAGTCTTAGATTTGTTGTCTCAGGATCTGATTATTAGAACTCTATTCCTGAGCATTGTTCCTTTAAAGCTGTGTCTACACAGCTGTGAAATGTTTAATGGAAGTGGTTATTTGGTATGATCATGATAAAAAATGAAATGATTTGACTCAATTCCATCACCTCATCTTCTTCCCAGCCTGAGAAGAAAAACAATATAGCTAACATTTATGTTCTTTAAAGCAGGAGTCCTTAACCTGGGATCAGTGAACTTATTTTTTAAAACAATATTTTGATAACTCTATTTCAGATGGTTTCATTTGTGATCTGATATGTTTTAGTTTACATATTCCAAAACATTCTGAGAAGGGTCTGTAGATTTTACCAGCTTGACAGAGATCTCCTCAAGAAAGAAAAAGGTGAAGAATCCCTGCTTTCAAGGTCACCACAACTGTTTTTCAATTCTTACTATTTTTCCTTCCCTTGGTTTTGAATAGATGTGCCCTTTATTTACCCTATTCATACCTCTCCACTCAGTTTCTCTCTAGACTTTCATTTCCATTATCACAAATCAAATGACTTCACCATGATGCTATTGTCAATTGTCAGTGACAATCCCTGACTGGTAAATAGTCTTTTTTTTAATATCAGACTTGCCCCAACCTCTTATCAAACCCTGGATAGACTGAAAGATCTATGGTGACATCTTTGTTTAAATTTTATTTTCTATTGATAGCTTTTTGATTTTTTTTGTTTTAGGTTTTTGCAAGGCAAATGGGGTCAAGTGGCTTGCCCAGGGCCACATAGCTAGGTAATTATTAAGTGTCTGAGACCGGATTTGAACCCAGGTACTCCTGACTCCAGGGCTGGTGCTTTATCCATTGCGCCACCTAGCCGCCCCTATCATTTTGATTTTCCATCATCTTCATTTTCAGATATATTCTTTCCCCCTCTATAACACCGAGAACCACCTCAATAAATAAAAAAAAATAGAAGAATAAAATAAAGATAAAATAGACACGGTATGGTATAAGAATGAAATAAATATAAAAAAAGATGAAAAAGAAAATAAACAGTACAAGAATAAAGATAAAATAAGAATAAGAATAAAAGAAACAAATGTAAGAACAGAAGATAAATATGAGAATAAAATAAAGATAAAATAAATAATAGAAGTATAAGAATAAGAATAAAATGCAGATAAGAAAAGAAACATAAGAATAAAATAAAGATAAATAAAAATAAGAAACATAAGAATAAAAAAGAAAACCAGTTCAGCAAATCTAGCTAACACATCAGCTGAGTTTGATACTATATACAATGTTCCAAACTCATAGTTCCCAGCTTCTTTCATTTACATTATTTTTTTTGTTTTGCTGTTCAGTTGTTTCATGGAGTCTTGGAGTTTTTGACCCCATTCATGACCCCATGAACTCATGAGGTGTTCTTGGCAAAGATACTGCAGTGGTTTGTCATTCCCTCTCCAGCTCATTTTACAGATAGGGAAACTGAGGCAAACAGGGTCTTGCTCGTTCTGCTTATGTCATTATAGTCTTTATGTATTTTACTTTCCTGGCTCTGTACATTTCACTTTATCAGTTCATCAGTCTTCCCATGCTACTCTGAATTCTTCATCTTCACGGTTTCTCTTTCCCCCTTTTTATTCTTATGAATTTGACAGACATTCGCTGACTTCTGGCTGTCTTTGTACAATTTTAAACTAGAGGATCTTCCATCTCTTTTCAGTTCTCTTTATCATCCATCTAGCTGGGATAATTCAGTATGTATTAATTTGTATAGGAGAGAGCTGACTTCTCTGTGACTTTTCACTATCTTAAATAAAAGTTATTATCATCATAGTATCTTATGGTTGAATCATCTTCCATTACATCAAGTGCCACAATTTGTGTTCCCATTCCCCAGACAAATAGGCATTTACTTTGTTTACATTTCTTTGCTATATGATGATATCTTGATCTTGATGAAATAGCCTGCCATAACCTTTTGGATTAGTAGGTGGTCTGGTACTTATTGAATATCTTCACCATATTTTCCTCTTCTCCTTTTCTTCTTCCCCTTCCTTCTCTCCTTTTCCTTCCTCTTCTCTCTTTCTCCCCCTCTCCTTCAGCTTCTTCCCCTTCCCCCTTTTTTCCCTCTCCCCCACCCTTTCCTCTTCCCCTCTCCTTTCCTCTCCTTGTTTTATCTTGCCCAGGCTGGAATCACAGCAGCCACTCACAAATCCAATCTCTCTCCTGATCAGCACAGAAGCCTTGACCTCCATTTCTGATCTGGGCCAGTTCACAACTTCTAAGGCAGCCTGGGGACCTTGCCCTTGCCCCCATTCCAGAGTGTCAATATATTAGTGCCAGATTTCGGGAGCAAATTCAGTTTAGCCCTTTGTAACACATAACTCCTGAGTTCAAGGCCACTAGTCTCAATCTTGTTCAGTAGTACAGATTATAGGCATGCAGCACCCCCTCTCATAGTCTTCATTGTGCTTCTTTGGGGATTCTGTCAAAATAAGGACTCTTTTTCAGAGTATCTGTCCATTTGAGCAATAATTTACTCATTTGTCATATGGTAGTCGTTTAAAGGGAAACCCCTGGTGTCCTAATTTAAATTGATCCAGTTGGACCTAAGGAGCTTGCTTTATTGATGCCTGTCAGAGTGCTAACATTTCTCCTCAAAATCTAATTCCTGCTGTCCTTGACTTCTACCCTCCTCTCAATGCTATTATAGTCTCTCCTGGGTAAGTCATTTATATATTGTGTCATTTATATCATGCTTGATCTGAAAAAAGTCTATATAATATCTATATTCTGAGACCAATCCATAATCCAGTATTCTATAGCTGCCTCTCCCTGAGAACTACCTTCTATTTGTGTGTGTGTGTGTGTGTGTGTGTGTGTGTGTGTGTGTGTGTGAGAGAGAGAGAGAGAGAGAGAGAGAGAGTATGAACTCATATATTTCTCTTACTTTATATATGTATATGAGACTGGATTTGAACTCAGGTCCTCCTGACTCCAGGGCCATTACTCTATCCACTGCATGGCCTAACTGCTCCAAAACACAATTAGCTATAAGTTTCCTTTTATGGTGACTGAGAACCAAAATTATTATTATTATTATTATCATCATCATCATCATCATCATTATTATTATTATCATCATCATCATCATCATTATTATTATTATTATTTTGATGAGACAATGGGGTTAAGTGACTTGCCCAAGGTCACACAGTAAGTGTCTGACACCAGATCTGCACTTAGGAAGAAGAAACTTCTTGACTCCAGGGCTGGCACCTATCCACTATGCCACCTAGATAGATAATCTTGACTATGGGGCAAAAGGTACTTTGAATATTGCTAGTGGGCATCTTGAGTTCATGAAGAATTACATAAGGGAGAGTCTAAATTCGGGGGGGGGTGTTGTTTTGTTCAGTTTTTCAGTAATGTTTGACTCTATGTGACCTCATAGACTTCTATCCATGGGATTTTCTTGGCAAAGATTCTGGATTGGTTTGCAATTGCCTTCTCTAGTGTGTCCTCATTTTACAGATGAGGAATTGAGGCAAATAGGGGTTAAGTGACTTGCCCTGGAGTCACATAGATACTTGATTTGAGACTTGATTTGATCTTTCTGGTTCCAGGCCCATTACTCTATCCACTGTATCTCCTAGCTGAACTAATTCTAAATTTCTGAAAGATTTTAAAACAATCTTCCTAAAGTGAAAATCTGACTGCTTCAGTCTCCTAGTCAGTCAACTCCAGTACTATCCTATCACTTCCAAGATTAAAAATAAAATCATTTGATGTTTAAAGCCCTTCTTAACCTAGCTTCTTTCTTCTCTCCAATCTTCTTATACCTTACTCTATTTTGTGCATTCTGTAATCCAGTGACTCTGGCTTCCTTGCTGTTCCTCATACTCCATCCCCTGACTCAGCATTTTTATTGGCTATCTCCTATGTCTGGAATTCCCTTCCTCCCTCCTCTGCCTCCTGACTGTCATCCTGGCCTTCTTCAAGTTTCAGGCACCATTCTCAGTTACTTTCAACATTAGCACCTTCTCTCTGAGATCATGGCTATTTTTTCCTGTATATCTTATGGGTACCTGGTTGTTTGCATGTTGCTGCTTCCATTAGACAGTGAGATCCTTGAAGACAGTTCCTTTGTATCCCCACAGTTTAGTATAGTGCCTGGTCACAGTAGGGGCTTAATACATGGTTATTGACTTGGTTAAGGTGACTTTGGTGAATCTATTCTTTGTGTATTCCTCAATCTAGTTGCAAGGTTACAGTATAGGCTTCATCACTATTGGTTCCATGATTACCTGGCAATGTTCTTGAGTACTAGCTCCCTAGAGAATGGTGGTTTCAGGTTCTGCTGTTTGGGTTCTTCAGTCTGGAGGACACCAACAACTGGAGAGTTGTAATGATCAAAGCTGGTGACTAAGACAAGGACAAAATGCACTCCCAAATCAGCCTGTAAAAACAAACAGAGTTATTGGGATAGTACGGGGCGGGGGGGGGGACCTCCAGGAGAAATCACAGAATCATACAATCATAGCATTGAAACTGGATGGGAAGTTGGAGGTCAAGTTCATCATAGTTCAAGGCCATCATTTTATGGATGAGAAAACTGAAACCCTGGGAAGAGATCCCAGTTTGCTATATGCCATTTGGAGAAGAAACCAAATGAGGTCAGGTCAGAGAGGAGCTTATCTTGGGGTAATGCTATTAGAGGGGGAAAGCAACTGGTAGTTTCTTATTTTAGCTAATTATTTTTGTTAAGTGTTAAGCTTAGGGATACCTGAGTATCACAGTTGATAGAGCGCCAGCCCTGGAGTCAGGAGGACTTTGAATTCATATCTGACTTCTTGTCCTTGGGCAAGTCACTCAACTCTCTTGGTCTGTTTCCTCATATGTAAAATGAACTGGAGAAAGATGTAACATTCCAGTATCTTTGCCAATTTGAAATCCCCAAAGGCGATTATGGAGAACTGGGACACAATTCAACAACCACAACATCAAAGTATTAAATGTTATTTCTAACTGCTGAAGAAATATAAGTGATGGGCAGCTAAATGGCACAGTGGGTAGGAGCACTATCCCTAGAATCAGGAGGACTTGAGTTCAAATTTGGCCTCAGATACTTACTAGCTATGTGACCCTGGACAAGTCATTTGACCCCAATTGCCTTATATATAAATGATGGTGGTGCCCTCCACATTTAAGCACCCTGGGAGGAAGCCCTAGTTATGACTCTGTAGGCAAGAACAGATCGAGAGATGTGAAAAGAATTTTGTTTCAACAAGTCCCTTTTCTCCCCCACCTCGTAGCCTCGTTTAGAGGATCCTTCGGTACACATTTAAAACTGGCTCTTTTTGGGTTTCTCCAGGAATCCGAGCGCTTGGAACTCATGAATGCAGAACTGAAGGCGCAGATCGAGGAGCTGAAGCAGGAAAGGCAGCAGCTGATCTTGATGCTGAACCGGCATCGTCCCACGTGTATCGTGAGGACAGACAGTGTCAAGACCCCCGAGTCTGAAGCCAACCCACTACTCGAACAGCTGGAGAAGAAGTGAGAGTGGATTGGGAGAAGAAAGAAGAAGGAGGATGAGGAGGGAGGAGGACAGAGGGTCCCAGAGGGGGCCTTTGTTTATGTGTGAAAAAACTTTGCAACAAGGCTCAGCACGGCCAGAATACAGCGGGTTTCTTTGTGGAATACAGACCAGCAACACATGGGGAAGGGAGGGTTGAGGGAAACCTGAGATCAGCGATGAAATGAGACCAAAGTAGAAACAGGGGAGGGGGATGATCCAGTGCCTAGGGTGACAGTGATGAGGGAGAAAGGGGTGAATGAAGGAAGGGACCTCCCAACCTCCATGGCTACAATCTCTTCTCCCATCATTTCCCATCAGTGTATCTGTCTTTGGGACAGCTACTGGCATTGGAAAAGTTGAATAGGGAAAAAAAAAACAAATGGAGTTCAGAATACAATTTTAGTACCCCCCCCCCCAGCCCCTTATCCCCCAAGTGATAGAGCAGAGCAGGAGAGGGATGTGATACAGGACCAACAAGCGCTGTCAGTGGCCTCCATCTGCATGTCCCTGCTCCATCGTCATCCCCCTGGATCCTGCGTCCCTGGGAAGACCCCTCCCGACCAGACGACCTCGCTCCCTGTTGGAGTTCGCTGTGGGCACTGAGGCGCGGGCGCCCTTCCAAAGCACATACTCACTCTAATGTTTACAGCCTGGCTGTCCCGGCAGTGCTTTAACTGCACATTTTTACACTTCTCTCTTTTTTTTTTAATATTTTTTACAAAAAGAAAAAAGGTTTTATACAGCAATATATATATGGATTTATATAATCACTCGACGTGATATGGTATAAATATGTTATGGTTTGTTTGTTACGAACAAATACTCCACAGTTATTGCCAATGTGTGTAAGTCAGTGTTAAGTGCTGGACGTCCCTGGGCGCCCTGGGGCTGGTGCCCATGGAGGAGATGCCTGACGCCAGATGCAGTGATCCCGAAGGGGGTGATGCCCATTTCCATCCGTGTAAGCCCTTCATAGTACTCAGTCCTGTATCGCTCAGTAAATGTTACTCTTACTTAGCCCATTGTCTCTTTGTGGTTTCTACCAGCTTTGTCTGTGCCCCCAGTGTGTGAGTGGATGGGGTGGGCAGAAGGAGCAGGACTGTGGGCACGCCTAGTTCATTTCTATCTGATCAAACGGGTTGTACATCACTGTGACTGATGAGCTCAGTGGCATGAGGCATGGATTATCTGCTTGATACCCATGTCAGGGACATCAGTATCAGAACATTCCATGGTCACTGACTATACCCTTGAACCCCTGTCTACTATCAAATTTGGTCATAAGAGAACTCAGTTGGCTAAGTTGAGATGTTCTCAATACAGCTCTTTCCTATAACCCATAAAACAAACAAAACAAAAACAAAAATGAATAAGCATAGTGCCCAAGCTACATTTAATAACTCACACTTACTACTCCATTGTCTTATGAGGTCATTCTTGAGGTCTGTACCCATAGAGTTCAAGCTTTTCCAGGCTCTACCAACCATGCTGGAAAGCTCAAGTTACTTTCTAAGTACAATCTTAACTGATTGAGAAGAGGCTCATCTCTTGTAGACTGGATAGTAGGTGATCCCAGGATCAAGAGATCTAGAATTAGGAGGAACCTGTGAAGAGGCCATCAATTCTAATCCCGATTTTTAATAGATGAGGAAGCTAAGGTTCATGGAGACTGTGTCATAAAGATAAAAAGCATGATTGGATGTCTGAACCCAATTTCTCTGACTCCAGAACATTTTCAATGGGCTAAGGCTTTAGTATAATAACAATAGCCACATCCAGAGTCAAAAGAAATGAGACGGATTAGAAGAAAAAAATCTCATCAAAAACCTCAAACAAAAGTCTGAGATACAAAATTATTGGAAGTGACTCAAATTCATAATAATGAGAACAATTCCCCAATTTCTAAGTGAGTCAAAAATATAAATAGGTAGCTCTTTATTTTAAAAAAACTCACAATAAAAAGCACATGAAAAAAGTTCAAAATTCCTAAAAATTAGATAAATATGAACTTTTCAACAATCATTTTTGTAAGGTTTGAGTTTCACATTTTTCTCCTTCCCTCTCCTCTCCCCAATAGAAAGCAATCTAATATGATATATATATATATATATATATGAAAAACTGTTAAACATATCCATATTAACCATGGTGTGAAAGAAGAATCAAAAGAGGTAAAAAAATTAGAGGGAATACATAATACATAAAACAGATTTTAAAAATTGAAAATAGTAAACTTAATTCTTCATTCATATCCTATAGTTCCTTCTTTAAATGTGGATATTTTCCATCATAAGTCCTTTAGAATTGTCTTTGATTATTGTACTGCTGAGATGAGCAAGCCTATCTTCGTTGATCATCACACCATGCTTCTGTTTGTGAGTATAATGTTCTGCTTTTGCTCACTTCACTCAACATTAGTTCATGCAAGTCTTTCCAGGCTTTTCTGAAGTTCTGTCCCTTACAATTTCTTAGAGAACAATCATACTCTTATCACATTCATATACCACAATTTGTTTAGATATTCGCCATTTGATGGGAATCTCCTCAATTTCCAATTCTTTGCCATCATAAAAAGAGCTGCTATAAATATTTTTGTGCATGTTGGCTTTTTACCCTTTTTTGTGATCTCTGGAATATAGGTCTAGAAGTGGTATTACTGGATCAAAAGGTAGACAGTTTTATTAGCCTTTGGGTATATGGATTTTTAAGACTTTGAAATTAGACCGAGCAAATTGGTTACCAAAAAATCAACTGACTCTGATAAGTCATGAAGCAAACAAAAAGATACAAAATAACTTAGCCCTTAGTGGCTGATTTCCTCTTATGCAACGATAGAGAGTTGGAAAATGAGATATTAATCTAAGAATTATCCAGTGTTAAGGTCATCTACAGACATTGTGAAATTCTTGTACAATGACCCAGTCAATATACTAGAACTAGCTTGGATCATTCTTGGCATAGTTGCAAGAAATAAAACTAGAAGAGGAAATAACAACTAAATATAAAGATGTCTCACATATTATCTTTGGAGAAGCAAAGAAAAGAATGGGCAGAATTGGTTTCATCATGCAAACAAAGGCAACAAAACAAATTATCTTTTGGAACACTTGGTAAATGATATATTTCAGTGCTTATGAGGAGCAACAGCAAATAGATCAATGTGAAGAAAATTGCAGTTTATGTACCAATATCTAATGGGCCAATTAAAGATAGGGAGGGAGAGAAAAATTTGACAAAGAATGTGACAAGACTCTATAAATTAATTCCTTACATATTCACTACTCAGTGACTTCATTATAAATAAATAGAGGAACATAGTGTAAAATATGTTGGGAAATGTAGCTCAAGATTAAGAAAATAAGGAGGTCAAAGGCTATAAAATGACAGAGTCCATAACTATGTATAATTACTACTTTAAGAAGACAGTCAGATGATGTATGTGGTGAGCACTGAAAAAGATTACAAAATTGAAAGGATGTCAACAGATAGGAAATGAATAGTTACTTTATAACACAGTCATCTCCAAATCAGTTATTGAAATACAATTAAATCATTGACTTGTTAGAGCAAAGATCAAAATCAATCACAAATTAGGACAAAAACAACAATAAGTTGTGCAATTAAAATAGATTGAATGCAATTGATCTAAAGAAGCTATTACCTCCCCTCCCTCCATATTAGGGAAGCAGATAAAAGAAGAGATATCCACAACACAGACCACCATCATTCCCTAAGGGAATTTAATTTATATAAAACAATTTCCATAATGGGAGGGCAAAAGAACCTACAAACTCTTAGACAAGAAATATGAGATTGTGATGTGGCAGCCAGGGTCACTAATGATCTGAGATATAAACTCATATATAAAATGATAGGGATGAGGACAAGACGTGTGATTTCATTAGTAAAGGGGAATTCAGATAAACAAGCTTCCTTTACCAGAGCAGGTTGGCAACTTTGTTACTTCTTATTTAAAAACCCTTAGAAGTTAGACAGGGGCAGCTAGGTGGCACAGTGTATAGAGCACCAGCCCTGGACTCAGCAAGGCCTGAATTCAAATTTGTTCTCAGATACATAATACCTAGCTGTGTTACCTAGCTGTGTGACCTTAGGCAAGTCACTTGAGCCCATTGACTTGCAAGAAAGAGAAGAATTTAAAGGACTTAAGGGACAGACAATACGTGTCCAAAGTGGGACTTGAATTCAGGTCTTCCTGGGTTTAAAGCTAGCTTTGTCTCATCTTACTCATGCATAAGTTCATAAATTTTATTTTTCAGAGTAGAGGATGGTAATGAAAGACTATAACTAGCTTTGAGCATAAATCACTGAGAGGTGATAGATGGGGGGAGGAAATTCTTGCAGAAAGCTTGGCAAGAAAAATCAGTTAAGTCACATTGTCCCAAAAGAAATAGAGAAGAAGCAGATGAAAGATGGAAAAGATCCATCAAGACTTTTATTTTTTTCCTGTTTCAGTGACTCTACTGCATTTGGACAAGTAGAATCATTATTATCCTTATTTTATAGATGAGGGAACCGAGGCTCCAATGGAAGTGACTTGCCAATAGTCACATAGTTATTACATATCTGAACTCAGATCTAACTTCATATCCAATACTTTGACTCATATGTGAAAATCTCAGACAAGGGATTTACATTGCTCCTTGAGGAATTCCAAATTGTTGGGGAGACTTTCCAGATACCAAATCTAAATTTTGCTATTTGAAGCTTCTACCCATCACTTCTATTTTCTACTCACTACTACCTTCTAAAGTCAAACAAAATAATATAGACTTTGGAGTACTTCAAAGAATCTAGCATGTTCTTCCTGGGAATTCTTTCCTCTAGACTAAATATCTCTATTTCCTTCATCCTATCCTCATGTGGGCAGATAGATGGCACACTAGATAAAGTGTCTGACCTGGAGTTAGGAGTCCTGGGTTCAAATGTGACCTCAAACAAGTTTATTAACCGTGTGACCCTGGGCAAGTCACTTAACTGTTTGCTTCAGTTTCCTCATCTGTAAAATGAGCTGGAGAAGGAAAGGGCAAATCACTCCAGTATCTTTGCCTAGAAAATGACAAAATGGGGTCATGAAGAGTTGAATGCAACTGAAGCTGTTCAAGAATGAGAAGTCCCTTTGCTGTCGTGGTTGCATTCACCTGGATGCTCTCCAATTTGTCCTTTCTAAACTATTGTGCCTAGAATTGAACATAATGCTCCAGATTCTTCCCAGGACAGAGTACAGATGCTCCAGTTGTGTTCTGTCCAGGAAGGGCTATCCCTTCCTTGTACCTGGAAGCTATGTCTCTCTTAATGCAACACTAATCTCAGTATGTGGAACAACAGAGTGAATACTGGGTCTGGAGTCAGGCTAGAATAACATTTAAAATTCAACTTCCAACACTTACTAGCTGTGGTAAAGGCACTTAACTTCAATCTGTCTCAGTTTTCTCATCTATAAAATGGGAACAATAATAGCACCTCTCTCCCAGGGTGCTCCTGAAAATTAAATGAGAAAATCATAGCAAAGCACATAGCATAGTATCTACAGTCTATATAGATGTTAGCTATTATTATTTTTTGGCTACAATCTTGCATTATTGATTCAATCATTAAACATTTATTAGGGATCTACTAATGCTAAATCTTGGGGATTTAAAAGAAAGCAAAAGATAATTCCTGTCTTCAAGGAGCTTATAATTTCTATTGAAATTTCAGTTCACTAATACCCTCAGATCTTTTTTCCTGACAAATTGTTTTTTAACCCTTTCTACCTGTCTTGTAATTGTGAAATTGATTTCTTGAATGCACATACAAGATTTTACATTCATTGGGACAGCTAGGTGGTGTCGTGGTGGAATGGATAGAGCACCAACCCTGGATTCAGAAGGACCTGAATTCAAATCCAGCCTCAGACACTTGATAGCTGTGTGACCTTGAGCAAGTCACTTAACCTCAATGCCTTGTTTAAAAAAAAAGACAAACACATGGCCAATGTGGTTTGATTTTACATTCATTGTTACTGAATTCCATATAGAATTTTTCTCAACATTTCTGTCCTCTACAACAGATAATGAATAGTTCATAAGCTCTGATTATCTTCCTGGTTGCTTTCTTGTTTATGTTTTTCTGGGAAACAAAATAATACACTTGTCTCATGAAGTAATTTTGGGGTAACTTTTGGATGCATAATGAAATCAAATTTTCCAAATTCTTCACACATTTCTCTGAAACAAGCCTATGAGTTGTCATTTCATTTGATGATGATTTGCTAGTGTGGTTTAATTTATAGTGAATGAAAAGGTCAATGTGGATTTGATTCAGTTTTCCCAGTGATTTCATCAACTAATTGGACCAGAATCTCAGAGTACAAGTGTCAACAGCTAAATTAATGTTTTGTAGGTAGCCAAAAAATTGACTTGGCACTTTCTCTCTGATCCCTTTTTACTGCTCTTCCACCATCTCTGAAGGAACAGAAGAGCCCTGAACATGACACTCAACAGTCATCATGACCAAGAAACTCATCTCCTAGTGGTCACAAACCTGTCAGCTGGGTGAGTCTCCAGACAGCAGACACCATTTCCCATCAAGGCCACATTTCATGCCTTTCTCCTTTGCAGAACCTATCAGAACATGGTGCTCCACTGGCATGGCTGTTAAGAACCAAGAATAAGAACCTTCACACTGTGATGGAGCATGGAAGCAGGGCTTTTGTGAATCTCTCCCTAGGTCTGAGGTCACAGACTTGTGGTATTTAAATCTGGAAGGAATTTAGAAATTATCCAATCAGGTCCCCTCATTTTATAGAGTGGTTTTGAAAGCAGTTTCCAAATTATAATCAAATTTAGAGCTGGGAGAAACCTTACTGGTCATCTGGCCACAGAAAGTCGAATTGCTTTATTTTACAGCCAAGGGAAAGCCCAGAAAAATTAAAATACCTTGCCCAAGGTCAGAAAAATGACAGGTGAGATTTGAATTGAGATCCTCTTCTCAATTCAGAGTTCTTTTATTGTAGCACAGTTTGTTATTCAATCATTTCAGTCATGTCTGACTCTTTCTGACCCAATTTGGACTTTATTTGGCAAAAATACTGGAGTGGTTTGCCATTTTCTTCTCCCACTCATTTTATAGAGGAGGAAATTGAGGCAAACAGGGTTAAGTGACTTACCCAGGATCAACAACTAGTAAACATCTGAGCTCAGATTTGAACTCAGGAAGATGGGTCTTCCTAACTGCAGGTTCAGTAGAACCCACTGTGCCAATTAGCTGCCCATATCAAAATTACTTAATTAATCACAATAAATGCTTATTGGCTATACTGGACAATCTCTGAGGATCCTTCCATTTCTATGTCCTTTAAGTTTTCCTAAAGGGACTACTATGAAGGAAAGCTCTTATTTAGATGCATAAGTTATGTTATACTTGTGCTATTAAAAAAATGATTCTGTTAAATGATGATGATGATGATCTGCCATTTTATATAGAACTTGTTAAAGTTTCCAAAGCACTTTATTTTATCTCATTTTAGTTTCTCTACAAGTCTTTGGGCAGAGGTACTCATTACCTTTGTTTTACAAAGGAGGAACTGGAGGCTCAGAAACTTAAAAGGTATCTATAATCTTACAGCTAGTAAGTAAACCATCTGGTGAGTTTTTACTGAAAACCAAAACATTCTCAAATTCCAGAAAAGTCACAGAATTTCAAAATCTTAAGTCCTACTGAGGTCTCTATGGTATTATGCAAATAAACAGCTAGTAAATGTTAGAGGTGAGATTTGAACCCAGGTTTTCATGACTTCATGTCCAGCATGCTATCAACTATATCACCTAGTGACCTGACTGTATAATCACAACCTATATTTATAACTATTTGATATTTGTTTATTTTTATGAGCCATAATGACATGGATATCTTGGATTCTCCAAGGCATTTTTTTTTTTTTTAGATTTTTCAAGGCAATGGGTTTAAGTGGTTTGCCCAAGGCCATACGGCTAGGTAATTATTAAGTGTCTGAGGTCGGATTTGAACCCAAATACTCCTGACTCCAAGGCCGGTGCTCTATTCACTGCACCATCTAGCCGCCCCTTTTTTTGTTTGTTTGGGGTTTTTTGGGGGTTTTTTTTAGGAGTCAATTTAATTTTTTTTTTTTTTTTAGGTTTTTGCAAGGCAAACGGGGTTAAGTGGCTTGCCCAAGGCCACACAGCTAGGTAATTGTCAAGTGTCTGAGACCAGATTTGAACCCAGGTACTCCTGACTCCAGGGATAGTGCTTTATCCACTGCACCACCTAGCCTCCCCCTCCAAGGCTATTTAATGGAACATAAACTCTATAGAGCTCTACCAAACTGAGAAAAGGTCAAGTAGAGTCAAGATAAGACTTGCACTGGTTGTATCTAAATAGTATTGACTGGGGAGATGGGGTGCAGACAAATTTACAGATCATTAAGTGTGGAAGCAAATTGGTAGAGACAAAAGGTGGCTGTGTGGAAGGTTTTCTTTCTTCTTCCTATCTTGTGTATTATTGATACCAATATAACAAGGACTCCAATACACGTTTTCTTACAATATTGTCTTGATAACACCAAACAGATAAGATGGGAACTGTTAGGCTCATCCATGATCCCTTTGACCAAGGACAATTCTGTAGGGAGGTGAATGACAGCTAAAGATTGGACCTGGCATTTCACTGACATAAGGAACTCATGAATGAGGAAACTGTCTATCAATCTCTGCATTTTACAGCACTATCTCTAATATTTACAGGTTTCCTCTCTTACAGATGTTAAGTTGCCCAGGATCACATAGCTAATCCATGCCATAGGCTGTTATAACTAAACTAAGAGGTGAGGAAGTCGGGGTGAAATTTTCCCCTAATACATCTATGTATCATATAACAGTTGACTGGTAGAACTCCCTCCCCACTGGGTTATTCTACAAGTCTTTCTGGCAAAGATTAATCTCCTTGTAAATCTTTAATCCTTTGACTGACAAAACCCTTTTCTGCTCACAGGGAACCCTGAAGAATAACTGCTGATTGCATGAATTTTTTTCTTTTCTACCTGTAAAGGTGACCACAGGCTTAGTTTGACATTGCAGCCACCTGGATTGAGTTTTGCCAATTGCTTACCAGTTGAAAGTGCCTTGATTATAGCTACTGCTTTGGCTATCGAGAAGAATCTGAACCTTGGCTCCTTTAAAGGTCTTACCTTTATCCAAGTCTCCAATGCAAAGGTTTCTAATCTTGTCATTTTTCACACTGACTTTGAGCTATTCAGGCACACCTCACATCCCAAATCATGGCTCACAGGGTGGAGGGATATTATTGTTCTCTTTCCTGACTTTCTTGTTGCTTTTATTTTAATAAAGACATAATGCACAGTCTTATTAAACTAGATTTGCATAATAAGGATTTTGGAATTCTGTGACTTTTTACTGGAATTTTAAGAATGTTCTGTTTTTCATTGAAGGCTCAGCAGATGGTTCAACAACAATAGATGGGGAGATCCAAGAGGAATATGGGGAGGAAGTTGTCTTGATTTAGATACAAGAATAGAGGATTTGACAGTAGAGGACCTGAGTTTGAGGCCTGGTTCCAGATATGTATACTCCCTAAGACCTTAGACAATGATAATCATAAGAGATGTTCATATATAATGCTTTTACAAAGTCCTTCATTTGACATTCCTGGGTCTCAGTTTCCTTGTTACAAAATGAGCAAATTGAGCTAGATGGTTTCTAGAGTTCCTCAGGGACTCTTAACCATAAGTCCCAAGGGAAATTTCCGAGGGTCTGTGAATTTGGTTTTCAGTAATATCTTTATTACTATTTTGCAGTTTAATGGGTTTCCTTTGTAATACTCCATAATTATTATTATTATTATTTCATACATTTAAATAATTTATTCTGAGAATGGGTCTATAGTCTTCACAAAGGAATCCATGACACAAAACAAGGATCTCTAAGATCTTATATTAATTAGAGATGGGTAAGAATTCAAATGACATTTTAAGATTAACAGTGTTTTGAAGACTTCATGACTCTCAAAGAACTCTAATAAGATAGGTGCTCTTATTATTCCCACTTTATAGAGGAGAAAATAGAGACTCTGAGATGTTAAGTGATTTGCTTATGGTCCCACAGCTAATAAGCATCCAAAGTGGGATATGAATCCAATATCCTGTCTCAGTCTGGAGATCTTTCATTGTTAATCCATGCTGCTTTCTCAAGGGCATCCATGAAGGCAAAGAAATGGGTGAGTGCAGGTCAGTAAGTAAGTCAATTAATATTTATTAAAGGCTGTCTATTTGTTAGGTACTTTGCTAAGCATAAGAGATAGAAAGACAAAAGATAGTGTCTGACCTTGAAGAACTTACAGTCTAATGGGAGCAAATAACAGAATTTTAGGATTGGATGGAACCGCAAAACATCCAATCTGGATTAGACAGGAATCAATTCTTTTTTTTTAAAAAAGGGGCAATCCTTGGGCAGCTGGGTGGTGCAGTGGATAGAGCACTGGCCCTGGAGTCAGGAGAACTTGAGGCACTTAATAATTATCTGGCTGTGTGACCTTGAGCAAGTCACTTAACCCCATTACTTTGCCAAAAACAAATGGCAATCTAGATTTCTGTTGGTCTCAAATAAGGGGCAAAGGGTAGCACCCCTGAAGTAGCCTATCTTATTTCAAAACAATCTCATTATTAATTATACCTTATATAAATTCTCAATCTTGCTGCAATTTCTATTCTGTGACTAATGAATAAGAATCAATTTTCCCATGTGATAGATCTTTAAATACTTGAGAACAGCTGGCATGTTCCCTCTAAATCTTCTCTTCTCCAGGCTAAATAATCCCAATTCTATGATCTTTATATCATATAGTCTTCAGATCCTTCACTATCCTCATCTTATTTCTCTGAATATTGGATATTCATAATGAGAGAAGTGAGAACCTCACTTATCCTTCCTGGTCTGACCACATCAGGTTGCTGTTTTCAGGAATCTAGGAAGACTCAGAATAACTGGAGAGCAGCCATAGAAAGCATCCAGGATGGTGAAGCATCTCTACTTCATGCCTTAGGAGATGGTTGGGAGAACTAGAAGTCTTTAACCTGAAGAAAAGATAGGCCTGGGAAAGTGAAGTGGAGGTCTTAAAGGACTTTTGGTAGTTTTTAAAGGTCTGGATTTGATTTGTACACTTAGTTTTTCATTTCCCAATTTCATTTTGAGTTCCTTGAGGCTAGGGACTGAGTAACTTTTCTTCTCTGTATTCTCAGAACTCCAAACCATGTATAATAGTTGCCTAAAAAGTCTTGTTGAATTGAATTATTCTAATTATTCTATTCCCTTTCCTTTCACTTCTTTCTGCTACTTTGCTTCTTCTTCGACCTCAACATTGTCAGAGCCTACTCAGACTTTCCCTATATCATCCCAGCAAGGTGGTTCATCTATAGTCTACTTCCTTCCTCATCCATTTCACAAGACTTGGCACACTGTAAGCACTTAAGTACTTGGTGACTGACTTTTCACATAATAGCTCGGAAAGTGTTGAGATAAAGATACCATATAGAAACAACCAGATTATTCAGAGACAAAATTTGAATTATAAACTGGCTTTTCACTATTATTCAGCTTGCTTCTGTCATACATTTATTTACCAAAGCACATTAGGTAAAGCACTTTTTTTTTAGCATTTTGATCATTAAATTTTAAAATAATTAGTTTCCTTTGTGATCCCACATATATTATTTTATGCATTTAATAACATTATTTTGAGAGTCCCAAGAGGGTCTATGACATATTGGAATGGGTGATAAGGAAAAACAAAATTTAAGTGAGATATCAGGTATCATCTTGGAGTTTATAGACTGTGTCCTACCTTACAATTCCATCAGTTAGTGCAAACTTAGGAAACATATTATTAGGTCACATTTTATAATACTTTACAGTTTTATATAGTACTTTCCTAACAGTGTTTGATGATGGATTAATTAAGCAATTCTTAAAGATAACTAGTGTAAGTATCCTTGCTTCCCATTGTTGTTGTTCTTTTGGGTATGTTTGTTTTTTCCCTTTGTTTTTAAAGAAGACCAGTGATTTCATGGGGTGATGTCTTGACTTGTGCCTGAATTAGATTTAAGTGAGGTTGAGCTACACAAAGTCATCTTCTTCACTCTTCCAAAGTCATCAAAGCCCAATGGCAGGACAACAATCAAAATGACTTGGTGATGACCTGAGATGCTATGGATGACATTGGTCTTTCTAAAACAAGGTCTTTTCCAGGTCTCAGCTTGGTTGAGGTAACCCCCATTCAAGGTATAGATGAGGAAACACCAATTTGGTTCAGAGAGGTCTAATCAGCTATTCACCATCACCCAGACAGTTAGGTCAAGAGCTTGACTGGAATTCAGTTTCTTCTGGCTATAAAATACTCTACCCCATAATACTACACAAAATTACCTTTGAGTAGTAGAAAGGTTTGTAAGTCAAACTTAGAACTAGTGAATTAAAGGAACTATAGCAAGAACTTAAAGGACTTATATTGAGAGCTGGAAGGAACTTTGGAGGTCATCGAATTCAGCTCTCTTCATGTTACAGTTGAGAAAACTGAGGCTGAGAGAGATTAAGCTACTTTCCTAGGTATATAGCTAGTAAGTATCTGAGACAGGATTTGAACTCAAACCTTCCTGATTTCTCACCCAGCACTCTATCCACTGTCCTTCCATAAAGAGAATAATTTTTTAAATAAAGCAAATGATTTTTCCCTTCCCCTTCATTCTGTTTTATAAGTTTTAGAGGTTTTAAAAAATCAGGACTATTGGGGCAGCTAGGTGGTGCAATGGATAAAGCACTAACCCTGGAGTCAGGAGTACCTGGGTTCAAATCCGGCCTCAGACACTTAATAATTACCTAGCTGTGTGGCCTTGGGCAAGCCACTTAACCCCGTTTGCCTTGCAAAAAAAAAAAAACGGAAAGAAAAGAAAGAAAAGAAAAATCAGGACTATGTTCATCTCAAAGTAATAATAGCTGATACTTAAATGTTTGGAGAAGGACTTGGCAAACCACTCTTGGCCAAGAAAACCCCATATGAGATCATGAAGAGTAAGACACAACTGGAATATAACTGAACAACAATAATAGCAATTTAACTATAACTTTGTACACTGTAATAAACCTATGAGCGGAGTATTGTTACATAGGCATTAATTATTCAAATAAGACAAAACTGAAGCAGGCAGGGTTGGAACAAACATTTATTAAGCACCTACTGCATACCAGACACCATGCTTTACAAATATTCCCTTAGTTGATTCTCACATCAACCCTGGAAGAAGGTGCTATAATTATTATAATTATTATTTAATATATTTATTATATAATTATTATCTCCATTTTAGAATTGAGGAAACTGAGGCAGGCAGAGAAGTTAAGTCTTGCTCACTGTCACACAACTGGAAAAGTACTGAGGCCAGATTTGACATTGCAAAGCATTGCTAAGAAAAATAGCCAATGACCCAAGAAAGCATCAGCTCAAGTTCCCAACATCTCTAGGCAGAGTCAAGAAAATTTCCCTCATCTCACACAATTCTGCATGGGAGAATGTGTGAGAGAGGTGATCATTCCTTGAGAATCTCCTATCAGGTTTCCTGAGGTCTCTGTGACCTTTCCCATCTTTTGGGTCTTTTGGGTCCCTAAAGAAGTCCCAGCTTCTCACCTATCTCGACTAGTTCCTGGAAGTCTAGGAGCTTCAATGAGAGAACTCAACCCCCACAGTTCATGAATTAGCCCTTTCGGCTTAGGGCTTTATTCATCTTTCTCCATCAGTCCTCCCAGATCAGTGGTACTGACTCCCTTTTGTCTGTGCAGTGAGAAGCAGGGATTCTGGGTAAAGCCTGGGTGATATCATTCACCTTGGAACACTGTCCCTTTTGCTGCTTTGGTCAGTGCCCAGTTGGATTCATCTCTGGTTAGTCATCTCTCCTCTCCCTTCTCTCCCAACTACTTGGCTAAGTCTCAATCATGACAGAATGAACTTGCTAAACAACATTTGGGCTAAATATGTGACCTAGAACATTGAGATCTAGTTGGAAGGGAACAGTATATACTGGAAAAGTCTTGTGAGTATAGATGGGAAAAAGATTGGGGGTGTGGGGTGTATATATAGGGAATGGAAAAGGCTTACAAATGAATGCTCATCTTCATTCCCACCACTACCACTTTATAAATCATCATTACTGTGGGACTCTGGGCAAGTCACCCTTTGCCTCAGTTTCCCCACCTGTAAAATGAGGATAATAATAATAATAATAGAAATACCTCCCAGGGTTGTTGGGAGGATCAAATGAGATAATAATTGTGCAGCATTAGCACATTGCCTGAATATAATATTATATAAATGTTAGATATTAATATGACTACTCACCAAAATTATTACAATAACTTTCAAAGAAGTCCTCTCATTTCTACTCCCTTCCCACTTCAATCTATCCTGTATAGACAGAAGAATCTTCCTTACATATAGACTTGGTCATTATTCCCCTCAAAATACCTTCAATAGTTACTATTGTTTAAAGCAGAGAACTTAGTATAGTGTCTGGCACATAGTAGGTGCTTAATAAATGTTTATTGATTGATTAAAATTAAAATTCTTCCCAGGGTTTTCCCAAAAGCCAATACCACTGTTTTTCCAAAGCCATCTCATATTGCTCACCCACAGTCCAACCAAATGTTTGTTACTCATTCTGCTCTTTGTATTTGAAATATTCTCTGTCTTTATTTCATGAATTCTTATCCATCCTTTAACTCAAATGTCATCTCTTGCATGAAGATGCTCTGATTTTCTCAGACCTTACAAAGAACTTTGGTTTTGTAACTCTCTACTGCACTTATCCTCTAAGATTGTTTAATTATTATTTTATCTTCTCACCCTACTGGATTGTAAACTCCATAAAAGCATGTATCAATTCTTATCCATAATTCTTATTCAAATTCCCAGCACCAACTACACATTACATGTTGAATTGCAAAATGAATATTCACGAATTGATGATTGGATGGATGGATGAATGAATGGATGGATGGATGGATGAATAAATGAATGGAGGATGAGTGCTGGTCAATGACAAGAAGCATGTAGAACATTTAGCAAGGAACAGTGGTGAGAAAATGATTATATTTCAAAAATCTTCTATGGTTTGTTTCACCTTAGGAGAAGGAAGTCAAGGCTGAAGTTCTCTCTTTTGGGAGCTAGGGTCTCTAAGCTGTTTGACAGAGTCGCAGCAAGAAGACTCAAGGCAGTCACACTGACTGATGGAACAACATTTCCTTCTTCAATATATATAGGGATTTCATGCATACCAATATTTATAGGTTTATTAATGATTACAATATTTACTCACCCTAATACTGGAATGACTATAAAGGAAGGATTTCAGAAAAATTCCTTGAATAAAACAGATTGTAAACTCTGTCCAAATTTAACAGGACTGCCTCTCTCTGAGGCATACAAAAGGCTTCAACATTATGAAATCTCTGGAAAACCCAGCACTGGGAATTCCAAGGAGATGCCAGAATATATACAGGGAAAACAGATACAAGATGGGTCAGATAGAATTCCAGGGAAATTAATAGTTTTGCCCCTGTTACCATACACAGGAATATATGAAAAAGATGGTGAGAAAATAGTTAGTACAGGTGACTGATATGTGAACTCCAGCAGCCTTAGTTTCATGGGAAAGAATAAAAAAGTCACAGAAACTGTGGCTTCTACCAACAAGGCCTGAAAGAAAAATTGGTTATTGTAAGAGTTAATGGATGGGTGGACAAGCATAAAGACCCTCACTACAGATTGTTAAGGAAGTGTATCGAAAAACATTACCTACACAAAAAATATAAAAAAACTTTCCATTAAAAGAATTAATTAATAACTTTAAATGAATTAACAATTATACAATATAGTAATAAATATGGTAACAGAAAGGTTAAGGTCATCATGGTCTGAATAGAGATAAAAAATCATTTAACTATATGATTATTACTTAAACCTGTAATCACATGATTAAAACTTGTAACCATATGAACTATATGATTGATGATGAAAATTGTACACTCTTGTAACCAAGGAAATGATCTCAGCTTGCTTGTTTGCTTGAAACATACATGATTCTGAAACCATAAAAATAAATCCAAGCAGCTGACAGTCAGTCAACCTGCTCCTGCCTTTACCCACTTGTTGACTCAACTCATTTCACCAACTCTATCCCTCCTGTCAGGTTCCAAGAACCCCACAGAGGCTGGACCCCTGCATCTCTCAAGTAGGAATGCTCAAAATTGTCATCCTTGAAAAGAAACTTGAATGTTTTATTTCTCAGCAGAAGGCCAGAAACCTATGTAGTACAGTCTCTAAATATGTCCCCTACCTATTTGCTATTGATACCTGCAATACATTTGGGGCAAGAAAATTGTCCTCAAAACTGTTACTTGAAGCTATCATACCTTTATTGTGAATGAAGCTTAAAGTATCTAAGTTTCTAAGACTGAATGACTTGTCTTTTATCCTCAAACATGCTTTTCTTCTGGGCATCCAGGCATCCTGAATTCAAATCTAGCTTCGACACTGGCTAGTTTGTGACCCTGGGTAAGTCACTTAACACTGTTGGCCTCAGTTTCTTCATCTGTAAAATGAGCTGGAGAAGGAAGTGGCAAACCACTCTAGTACTTTTGCTAAGAAAAACCTCACAAAGGGTCACAAAGAGTTGGACACAACTGAAAAATGAGCAAACAACAACAGCAATAATAATCAGCATTTAAATGAATTTTAATGTGCTTTACAAATATTATCTCATTTGATCCTTACAATAATCCTAGGAGGTAAGTTCTATTATTATCTCCATTTCATAGATAAGGAAACAGAGAACCAAGGAAGTTTAATGACTTGCCCAGAGTTACATAGCTTATATATGAAGTAGGATTTGAACTCAGGTCTGACAATCTATCTTGTGCTACCTGTAACATCTAGGAAGTTATGATTCTATAATTCTCATGGTCCTATAATCCTTTTGGTGCAACTTTGAGACCATTGATCTTGTTTATCCTCTGTTTTCCATTCCCATGACCACCACTCTCATTAGATCCTGATTCTCTGCCCCTAGATTACTGCAAGATACTTCTATGCTTCTTGCTTTGGTCTTTCTTGCCTTTATTCTGTATGTAGGGGTGATAAAATAGTCCTAATTCAAGGCTTTGTTCATCTTGCTTCTTTGCTCCAATGTCTTCTCTGTTCTCCATTCCTTGCAGTTATAGAATTATGAAAGCACAGACTTTTCCAGTTATAAATTTTCAAAGTTCCTCAGTGGCTTCTAATCCAACCTATACCCAGAAGGGAATCCTTCCTACAATACAGCTGACGAGTATATGCCTGAGGACATCCAAGGAGCATGAAGATACTTCCTTCCAAGGTTGCTCATTCCACCTCTAGAGAGCTAAAATTGTTGGGAAGTTTTTCCCTGACATGGAGCGTAAATAGGTCACTTTGCCACTTCTCCTCCTTGCTTCCAGTTCTGCCTGCTGGAATCCACCAGAATAAGCCCAATTGTTCTTACAGTGTGTTGGTGTGGACTTGTCACTTTTCAATCATGTCCAACTCTTTGTGACTCCATTTGGCGTTTTCTTAGCAGAGATAATGGAGTAGTTTGCCAGTTTGTCCTGCAGTCCATTTTATAAGTAAGGCAACTAAGGCCAACAGGGTTCAGTGACTTACCCAGGATCATACAGCTAATAAGTATCTAAGACAAAATCTGAACTCAAGAAGATGAGTTTTCCTGACTCCAGGCCCAGTACTCTATCCACTGTGCCACCTCTTCCAATGGGGCAGCCTTTCAAATATGGGAGCACAGGTCTCATGTTCTCCTTAAGTCTTTTCTCCAAACTAAATATTCCCAATTTCTTCAAACAATCCTCATATAACATAACTCAAGGCCATCCTGGTTAAATCTTCTGAACCTCTTTAAGTCATCAGTTAGTCTGGCATTCAAAGTCCTTTCCTTAGAAGGAACTTAAAGATCATGCAGTCCATCATTTACAGATGAAGAAATTAATATTCAGAAGACTTGGCAACAGATACAAAGGGATGATGACCTTTCACGACTCATATGACTTTTGTGTTTTAGTCAAAGTGTATTCCATCTTGTTCCCCAAGAACAGGGTCTATACCACTGCTTAGTCAGGAAAATATAGTGAATAAAGGACCAACCTTGGAAACAAGAAAGACCTGGGTTTGAATTCTGCCTTTATCACTTATTAGCTATGTGATAATGGGTACAGTCACCTTTCTGAATCTGTTTCCTGTAAAATGCAAAAATAAACAAATGTCATAGAGCTGTGGTGAAGAGTGCATGAGAATTACACAAAATGCTTTGCAAACCTTGAAATGAAAAATATGTTCCAGCTCCTAATATTCTGCCAGTCTAGAACAGCCTCCTCCATCCTCCTCCATCCTTTCTATATCCATTTGTTCAATGACCATCTTTCAAGGCTTGGCTCAAATATATTCTTCATGAAGTCATCCATGACTTCCCTCCTCACAATCACAGAATTTCAGCAAAGAAGGTACCTTAGAATCCTACCAGTCTAAATTGTTCCTGAATAAGAACACTCTCCATGACAAATCTGATAATTAGCAATTTTCTGAAGTGAGGAGGAATCTGTTACTTCCAGAGGCAGCCCCATCCAATCTTTGAATGGCTCCCACCCTGAGAAAGCCCCATCCCCACCCTAAGGAAGTTTGTCCTTACAAACTTCCTCCTGTTGCTTTCAACTCTGCCCTATGATATGATTTCAAGACCTTCCTATTACCACTCAGATTGCCTTTATAGAGATGCTTTCCACCTTAACAATTTTGCTTCCTAAAATCTGGCTCCTATGCTTGAACACAGTTTTTCAGATACAGCTTGAACAAAGCAGAGTACAGGAGAGACATCCTTTCTCCACTTGTGACATTATTCCTTTCTAGAGATAGGTAGGTGTTACAGTAGGTTGCGTGCAGCACCAGGGATCAGGAAGACCTGAGCTCATATCTGGCCTCAGTCACTTAGTATTTGTGTAACCCTGTGCTAGTCACTTAATCTTTGTTTGCCTTATCTGTAAAATGGGTATAATGATAGCATCTATATCCCAGGTAATGAGGATCAAATGAGATAATACTTTTTAAATTTCTGGCACACAGTGCCAGAAGCTTATTCTCTTCCTTTCACCCTTCCCTTCCCCTTTTCTTTCCCCTTCTCTTCCTCCTTCCCTTCTCACTTCCATTAGCTTTTGTTTCCTCCTTCCTTTCTCCCTTCCCCTCACCCTTCCCTTTTCCTTTTTCTTCCCCCTTTCCTTCCTCCTTCTTTTCTTCTTTCCTTTACCCCCTTCCATTAGCCCTTGTTTCCTTTTTCCCTTCTTCCTTCCCTTCCCCCTTTCCTTTTCCTTTACCCCTCCCTTCCTCTTTCCCTTTCCCCTTCTCTTCTCCTTCCCTTCTTCCTTCTATTAGCCCTTTTTTCCTCTTTCCCTTCCCCCTTCCCTTCTTAATACAAACCAAGCTGCCTTAATTTTCTTGGCTCACACCACACTAACCCATATTAAATTGGCTGTCTACCAAAGCTCCCAAAACTTTTTTCATTCAACTGCTATATGGCCACCCTCTCCTATCCTCTACTTCAGAAGCTAATCCTTAGAACCCGATCAATAAGTCTTTGTTTTCCATCAGACTTGAACCCATTAAATAGGATTCTAACTCAGTTTGGACCTTAGTCTACCTAGATCCTGACTCTTGTTTCAGTGGGCTAGCTTTATGTCTTCTGAAAGCCTGGCAAGTCTTCTGAAACCTTTATCCATTCATCCAAATAATTGGCAAAAATGATAAGCAATATAGGACCACACACACCGATCCCACTTGTCTTTTCAGTTTGTAGGACAGTACATGTTGGTTTCTCATTAACAGCTGGAAATAGTAAAATCCTAGTATGTCCCTCAAACGAATCTCAGCCTAGTCTTTTCAACGTATCTGCTACCATCTGGTGGAAAGTGAGAGTTCAGCAGATACAATTGCAATTTTCTCCCAAATACCTCTTAATCATGGTGCCAGTTCTGAAAACCAGCAAAACAGAACCAGGGTCCTATTCCACTCCAGGTGATTTGGGCCTGCTTTTGAACACTAAATTTTTTTCAAAGTAAACATTTCAGGTCCCACAGAACACTCAGTGAAGATCACTGAGGCAGGGTTTGGAGAAGCATCAAATCAAAAATTAAAATCAAATAAACTTTTGGGCTAGAGTTACCAAAAACCTGAATAGAAACAGGGGCTATTATTCCATATTTAAGGATCTCTGCTTGCCACATATTGACTTGGTTTTAAAATGTAATATTATTAATGTTTTGTTGTGTTTTTATTTATTTTGTTAGTTTCCTATTTTATTTTAATGTTTTGACCTCACTCAGGAGTTTATGACTATACCTCTGCTTTACAGAACATTCCTTTTACCCCTCTTCTAGACTCACACTTGTGTACAGAGGCACACACAGTACCCCATATTCTGGGTTCTAGACTCCAAAAAGTTTGTTCCATTAAAAAAACAAACAAAACATCTAAAGGTCTTGGGTTTTATATTTTGGCTACATGGATATGGCTCTGAGTCATGGTATAACTCAGTCTCTGAAAACTTAAAAAACAATAGAAAGATGCATGGTATGCGTGGGTGGGTTGCCACACATCACCATTAGAGAAATGTACATAAGTGGGTGAAAAAAATGTCAGGAGACAAGTGCCTAGAGAAGAAGGTGAGTCCTACACATAGTAAGATCCATTCAACATCTGCAAGTTCTGTCTACTGGTATCCAGACAATGTTGAGATTTGGAAGAGGGGGTTCTAAACCAGAGATTTGTGAACTTATTTTTTAAAAATATTTGATAACTATTTCACTATAATTGGATTTCCTTGTAATCTTATATATTGTATTTTTATGCATTTAAAACATTATTCTAAAAAGGAATCTGGCTTCATTTGACTGCCAAAAGATCTATGGTACCAAAATAATTAAGGACCTCTGATATAGAGGAACCCCACCCCCAGAATAATAGGAAGACCCCTTGTGAAAAAATTAAGGGAAGAATTGTAAAGAATGAAAAACAATGGATGGGCTGAAATCTGCATTGTGGAGGGAAGTGCCTATATTGATGAAAACCAGAAATTCACAATTTAGCTCTGACCTCTTAAACCAGCCTTCTGTTATGACTTTTCAAAAACAGCCTCCAGAGACTTTCTAATTGTGTGACCCTGGGCAAATCACTTAACCTCTGTTTGTCTTAGTTTCCTCATCTGTAAAATAAGGATAATAATAGAACCTATCCACAGTTGTTCTGAGGATCAAATGAGATAATTTGCCAGGTGCTTAGCATATAGTAGGTGATTAATAAATGGTTATTTCCTTCCATATAAGTGCAGTGCATTTTCCCAAGTCCCTTTAGATAAGGATTGTTCCCCTCTAGTTTTGTTCATATTTTTTCCATTGCATAAGTATTAATTCTATACTACAAAAGCAAACATGAGAAAGGAAGAAGAAACACAAACATAGGGAGGTTTTAGCCAGATGCATTAGCTGGCCTGCCCCTTATACTGATGGGTTTACCTGCACTAGCTCCCGGTTGGGTCCAGGACCTCTCCCTGGAGGTAGAAGAAATCTGAAAAAAAAAATCACCTAGCACACTCGTCATTTTGCCAATGAAGAGCTGAAACCAGAAAGGTTCATATCTTCCCTAAAGTCTACCAGGAAGTCTATTACAGAGCCATGATTCAAACTTAGAACTTTGATTCCAGATCTATCACTCTACTTAACATGAGATATTTATAAAGTGATCTGCATAATGACTGGCACATATTTGGGTGCCTAATAAGTGCTTATTTTCTTTCCTTCCTTTCCTTCATTTTTACTGTACCTTATTTTCTCTCTCTGTAAGATAAGAACGAGCAGCAAGGTAGCACAGTGGAAAGTGCATTGGGTCTACAGTCAAAAAGACTCATCTTTCTGAGTTCAAACCAGGTCTCAGACACTTCCTAGCTGAGTGACCCTGGGCAAGTCACTTAACCCTGTTTGCCTCAGTTAATGAGCTGGAGAAGGAAATGCCAAACCATTCCAGTATTTTGACAAGAAAACCTCAAATGGATTCATGAAGAGGTTAATCAACAAAATAAAATTAAAGAATTAAAATTCTTGGGCTTTTTCTTATGTTACAAAGATATGATGGTAAATGAGTCAGTTCTTTGGTATATAGTATCATGGAAGAAAAATGTTTTATCTAAATATAGTCCCAAGACAGTAGTGTAATCTTTTACTCTCAACCAAGCCTACAAGGAATGAGGTGGCAGGGAGAAAAAGCCAGGAAGTGTCTATCACCTCTTACTGCTCTCTCAAGTTTTCAAACAACCAGGCACCTACCTGAGGGAGCAGAAGGGTAGGAGAGAATTGGAGGGTGGGGGGCTGCATATATGGAGTCAAGCAAGAGAGGGAAACAGAGTGGGCCAGAGTACCACACATGGAGGACAATGAAGATGATGAGTCTTCTTTGCTATCCTCAGGCTAGCATGAACCTAAATCAGAGATCTGGGTTCTAGGCTTGATTTTGCTATTAATTTTCTTTATTATCTTAGTCCAATCACTTCCCCCTCTCTGGACCTCAGTTTTCTTATCTGTAGAATAAAAGGTGATCTCTTAGGCATTTCTATGATTTTAAATTTGAAGGGACCTGGGACAGACCCCCTCCCATTTATGCCTGAAATGCCACCACTTCTCTTCATTTCTTTGCCCTGCAAATGCCTGTTTTATTTTAAAATATAAACTCCTTTGGGAAAGGTAATCCATTACATGGATTACTAACATCTGAGTAACGGGGAGGGGGGGAAGGTAGGAGAAGCAGATCTACATAGACCTTAATCTTCTACTACTGTGAACATGGACAAGTCATTTCCCTTTAGGGGCCTGGGCTTCTTCATCTACCAAATGAAGAAGTTGGGTTGGAAAATCTCTAAGAGTTATCTCTGACTTTCTTTGAAAGACTTTAATGATACGGGCACCAACAAGTGGAGAGATCCTTCTTCAAAGCAAACCTTGCTTCCCTTACTGTTTGATACAGGCTGTCTCTGGCCAGAAGACTGGGACCAGTAGAGAGAAAATGCCCCAGTCCCTCGGCAGAGTCCTTGGGACAAAGGACTCTTGGGTCTTCCTTCTACTTTCCCCTTTCCCCATAAAGCAAAAGTTATGGCAAATACTCAGTTATGAGTCAAGTAAATGCCATATTACCATACCCTCCCTCCCTAAACTGAAAATATCTCTCCTCAAAATTCTCATGGAGCTCTTCTTTGATATTTATGTATTTTAATATCATATTTATTTCTATGTTTAGTGGACAGTGAGCCAGGGCTTAGAGTCAGACAAATAGGACCAAACCCTGGGACTTAGTGGTAGGTTCAGACTCAGAGACAATGACCTGATTTGAGTCTTTTAAACCTCTCTGAGTCTCTAGTTCATCCTATAGAATGTGGTAATAAAACGTGTACCACTTAGATTCCTCCCAACTAATAGAGAAAGTTATTCCATGTTCCAGGAACTGTAAGGTTCTGCAACCCCTGAACACTGGACCTCATGATCTCTTACCAACACGTTTACCTTTTTTATAAAAATTAGCTAGATCTGTGCTGTCAGATCAAAACAGGGCCACTCATATGGAGAAAAGAATCCCTGTGAGCTGCATATTGATTTAGTTTTTAAAATATAATATTATCTGTGTTTTATTGTATTTTTATTTATTTTGTTAAATTTTACCCTATTATATTTCAGTCTGCTTCAGAAGCCTCTAGGAGTGTTGTGGCTCTGTGGGATAAGCATTTGACACCTCTGAGCTAGAGGATCCTTTTAGTTCAAAATAAAGGTATTTAATGAAATGACATAGTGAGAACAGCAGCAAGAAAAGGAGCAACATTTACCCCATAGACCAAGTCATACTTTCCCATAAATACATGCACCATCAGTTAGAAGAATGAATAGACACAGGGAACAAGAGTAGAAGAATGCCAACACAATGAACATGTATGTTGTCAGTCACTAAACAGTTGTTGAGTATCAGACTCCATAACTCCAGATTATTTATATATATATATATATATATATATATATATATATATATATATATATATATGTAGAAAGAAAGGACAAGGGTCTATGTTAGACCCTGCTCTCAGAGTCCAAATATTGAAATGGAGGAGGCAATGTACATACAACCCCAAATATGCAAGATCATTACAGAGAAAGGGCATGAGGAGAGGCTAGGAAAAACCTACAGTAGGTGCAATTTCTACCCTGTCATCTCTGCCAGAACTGTCAAGAATATCCCTGGTTCCACATATCTTCAGGTATAATATTTTCTTTGGATTAACTTCTAGTCTAGTGGTTTGGGTTTCTTAATCAGATACCTTCCTGAAACTTGTGGTGTATATACTCCTGATTTTTATCTCTGAAACCTAGACTAGGAAGTTAATAAGCATTATATCACATCTACTATATTGTGCTAAGCATTTATAAAATATATTATTTCATTTGAATCAATGGACAACAAATGGAAGGTAGGAGCTATCATTATGGTAATATTTTACAATTTGAGAAAATTGAGACAAAGGGTTTAACTTACCCAGGGTCACACACCTGGTTCTGAGGCTGAATCTGAACTTAGATTTTCCCAGTTCCAGGCCCCAAGCTGAACTCATAGTGACACCAGACTATGAAGTATTTATAATCCATATTTAAGCCATTTGCCCCCAGACTACTGAACCACTGGGGGGGTGGGGGGGGTAATTTTAGAGTTCCTTAGTTTTCTGATTTTAACATAATTCCATTCTCCCAAAATGAGTAGGGGAGGAAAATTCCAAAGTCAAACTGAAGCCTGTTTTATCTGCCCAACCCCCCACTCTTGGTCTTTCTGATGCCTATAAGACCAGACAAATCCTAAAGTTTTCCGTCATTTTTTAAAAATGTAAACAATTATTATTGAATGTCTTTGCACTGCTGGAGGATGAAGACTAAGCATCTCTCTTGGTATCTCTAAGGAGTAGCACTATACCTTTGAATAAATGGATAACTAATAAATGCTTCAAGAATTGTAAAAAGCAGATTTGGTTGTGTTTTTTTTTTGATCTTGACTTTCAGGCCAAGTTGGGTAGAGGGGTTTCCCCCAAATTCTCCCTCCTTGGGTTCGTGCCTGGGTACAGAAACTGAAAAAGTGTCAGCAGGTGAAGTTCTTTAGCCAGGCACAAAGCCATAGAATTTTGGGGTTACAAGAGACCTTCAAAAACCAGCCAATTCAGCCCCCTCATTTTACAGATGAGGCCCAGAGAGATTGCACAAGGCACAGTGATGGTAGGGGAAGAAGTTTAGGCTCTGCTGAGCCAATCAAGAAAGGCACTTTACAATTTGTGAAAAATTCTTATTTTTAATGGTGGTGATAACCAGAACTTATGATTTCATTAGTGGCAGGAGCTCCTGCTGTGGAAATTCATTTTCTTCATTCAAATGGAGAATTCATTCAAATGCAAATTCACCTATTATTCACTGTGGTCTTAGAACCATGGTTCTCAAAGTGTAGATTCCCCCAAACCCTAAGGGAGATTCAAGAGGTCAAAACTATTTTCATAATAACATGAAGGTGTTATTTGCCTATTAAAATATTCCTTTTTTTCCATCTACACATCTGGGTGAGGCTGGATTTTAGTCAAATACTTCAACCAAAACAATAGATATCACAACAATATGAATGAAGAAACAGATAGGAGAGTCTAGCTACTTCCTGTTAAATCAGACTAGGAAGAAATTTGCAGAAATATGTAAAACAGAGCCACCTGTCTCATTTTTCTTTTGGCTTTGAAAAATGTAGTTTTTAATTAAAAAACTATTTGTTATCATGTAATGAACTATTTTAAATTAATATTTTATTGGTTTTAATTTCTAATACAGTATATATTGATAAACACAACTCACATAAATTAAAGCTCTTTGGCGTAATTTTTAAGAATATAATGGGGTCCTGAGACCAAAAAGTTTGAGAACCTGTGGTACATGACCTGCCCACAGTCACACAGAGACAAAACTGAAGCTCAAGGTTGGTCCTTTATACATTATATCCCTTTCCCTCTCATGAAGGGATTTTTGACTAGAGGGAGTAAGAGAAGAGATTAGTTCTTTCATCAGTGTAGTGTTTCCTGTGAGCAAATGTCTTTTACAAATATAGATTCACAAAAGTTTTGCTAATTATATGCTCTAAAACAATTATCTTAGAGAATTATCTGGGGGAAATTAGAAGTTTGAACCCAGATCATTTTTAATCAGAGGTTAACTGGATACTGATCCTCTATTTGATGTTGCTTCTCTAGGGTTACTTCTTTCTACTTGGGATATATCTCTTATGTCCCTAGTTGCTTACATGTTGTCTCTTCTAATAGAATGTAAGCTCCTTGAAGGTAGGCTATTTTGCATTTCTTTGTATCCTCAGAACTTAGCACATTATCTGACACATAGTAAATGCTAGGTAAATGTTTGTTGATTGATTGATTATCCAGAGATGAAACATTATTTTATTATAAGCTACTATTATTACTGCCATTATTTATCCATTGCACAAGGCGGGTAGAGGGTAATCAGAAGAGAGGCCCTTTGCAAAGAAATGTCTTCCCCATCCAGATTCAACCTTGATGTTGAAGAATTCAGGGGCATATTGGAGCTGGTTTGTACTTGACTTCACAATGATTGTTTAATGTTCAGAGGATGCATTTATACACTGAAAATCAACAAATGCAGAAAATCAAAGCTCCATTTATTGTCTTACTGTTTGTACAGAATAATCTGAGAAGCGTGTCCTGAGTTGATTTGGGGGAAGGGGGAGAACTGATTATCAAACATTGACCAGAACATTTCTGTTCAAGATGGAATTTAGTGAGGGAAAAAATATATTTTTTCCTTTTTTTAAAAATTGTAGTAAGAAAGAAAAACAAAAGCACAATGGAGAGCATTATATGCAAGATTGTGTTGATCCATATTCAGTTTGTAATCTACTTTGACTTCTTATTATAAATAAGAGTATAAAGTGTCATGCAAACCTTAAACCACTTGTAAATGCCAACTATTATTATTATTATTACTATTATTATTATTATCATCATCATGATCATCAGCATTATATATCATCAGCATTACTATAAATGGTATGAACTCTTTTGGCTGTCTGGTAATGCCTATGGAACTTTTCTCAAAATAATCTTTTCAACTTTATAACATAAAATACATACAAACCAATTATGTTGAAATGTAGTTAGCAAAATATTTCTAAAAAATCAACAAATTCAAAGATGTCAGGTCTGCTCTAGATGGCCCTTGAGGTACATTCTAACTCTAAACTTATGACATTTACTTCAGGGAGGTGGTTGTTGGTTTTTATTTTGAAGGTTTCTTCTGTTAAAGGAATCTGTCATCTTAGTGGGGTGGATTCTTTCAAAGGGGAGACACTATTTGGAGAGGTCATACCTTTTAAACACTATCACACAAATAACCCCTTGCCTGAAACATCCCCTGACCTATGATTCTTTATCTATGAAGGGCTCTAACTTCAGAATATGAGTTGCTGAATGGTGCAGTGTATAGAGCACTGGGCCTGGAATCAGGACCAGAGTTCACATTTGGCCTCAAACACCTGTAACCCTGGTCAAGTCGCTTAACCCTAATTGCTTCCAAAAAAAATACAGTCTCCAAATTAAGGAGCCTCAGTCTAGATGATCAAGGTCCTCTTAAAACTCTATTATATATCTTTTTTTTCCACATGATTAATATGAATCTATGTTTGGCATGGTTATACATGTAGAGTCTATAATAGATTGCTTTCTGTCAGAGGGAGGGGAGGGGGAGAGAGGGAGAGATATATAAAACTCAAAACTTTGCAAAAAAAGTGATTGTTGAAAACTACCATTTCATGTCATTGGAAAAATAAATAAATAAAATATTTAATTTTTTTTAAGACCTCTATTATATAAAATGTTGGGGCCACATTAGAAACTCAGCCCTATGTTGCTGTGTTGAAACATAGTTAAGAATAAGTCCAAGGCAGTGTATTAAAGGGGTAAGTGTATTAAGAGCTTACAGTACAAATATATCATCGGGATCTCTCTCTCTCTCTCCATATATATATATATATATATATATATATATATATATATATATATATATATATATAAAGACCTAGTAGACCAAACTACCTTGTATTTAACTACTTTTTTTACATTTAACATTTATATTTATACTAAATATATTTTAAGTGCATTTATCTCCTCCATTGCAAAGTAAGCTCTTTGTGAGTTTTGTATATCTCTCCCTCTCTCCCTTCCCCACTCCCCCCCTGACAGAAAGCAATCTATTATAGACTCTACATGTCTTTGCTCTTGTATCTCCTACCCCAACAGAGTATCTGTTGATTAATTGATTGAATGATGAAATCTCAACTCTCATACTTGATGGCTAAATGACCCTGGGAAGTCACTTAATTTCTCACTGTTTTAGATAAGTCTCAAGACTAAAAATAACAGAGAAGATTCTGATCTGTATCGTGAGAGAGAATTTTCTCATTCAGAAGTTCTCTATATTAGCAAATTATAGATTCCCCCTGCCGCCCCCAGCCTATAAATGTATCACTGGAAGGAAACACTCAGATGGATTACTAAATTCTAGTGCCATTATTTGTAAAATACAAAATTTTTTAAAAAATCTATTTCAATATCTTAAACTATCATTCTCAGACTTTTTTTTATTGAGAACCCCAAAGAACTTTTGTTTATATGGATTAACTTATTGATATATTCAATTATAGAAAATAAAATTGATAAATGTTTAGATGCTCAATTTTTTAAAACTAATAATAAAACAGCAAACATTCTTTCATTTAAAAATAATAAAATCACATGGCCATACAAATAACCTTTTATGAAAAATTGTTATATTTTTCTAAAACAAAAAGTTAGAAGAGTGATATTATTTTACATATTTTTGCAGCTCTTCTAAATGTCTAGCTTAATAGAAGACAGATGAATTTTTATATCCATTTCTACATTCAATCTGATGTGATAGATTCACATTGTTTTGGCTGAATAATGTGAAGAAAAATCCAGCTTTTACACAGATATGTAGTTGGGAAAGGGAAGAGTATTTTAACAGGCAAATAACATCTCAGTTTAATTTTATAGGTTATCCCTATACAATCATTTAAAATCATTTATTAGCCATGTTGTGAAAGAATCAGAACAAAAGGGGAAAACCATGAGAAAGAAAACACAAATTTAAAAAAATGAAAAGAGTATCCTTCAATCTGCATTCAGACTCCATAATTCTTTCTCTGAATATGTGAATGGCATTTTCCATCACAAATCTTTTGATGTTACTTCTAAAAACTCTGTTCATATTCCTTGACCATTTATTAATTGGAAAATGACTTGTATTCTTATAAAGCTGTCTCAGTTCTCTATTTTTAAAATGAGGTTTTTATCAAAAACACTGTAAAAATTATTTCCCAGCTTATTCTTTCCTTCTAATCTTTGCATTTATTTTGTTTGTGCAAAACCTTTTTTAATTTAATGTACTCAAAATTATTCATTTGCATTTTGTAATGTTCTCTATCTCTTGATTGGCCATAAATTCTTTCCTTCTCCATAGATCAGACAGGTAAACACTCCATACTCTTCTAGTTGACTTATGATATCACCCTTTATTGTCTAAATCATGTACCCAGTTCGACCTTATCTTAGTATAGGGTGTGAGATGTTTGTCTACACCTAGTTTCTGCCAGACTGTTTTCCCATCAGTTTTTGTCTAATAGGGAGTTCTTATCCCAGAAGCTGGAGTCTTTGAGTTTATCAAATGGTAGATTACCATAGTCATTTACATAGTCCCATGTACCTAACCCATCTTAGTGCTATTTTAAAAATAATTTTGACTTCATAAAATTCCCTTCCGAAAGAGTCCTGGGGACCTGGGAGATACTTGGATGCTTTGTATGTTTTGCATGACTGAACATGTATATATCAAACTGTTTGCCTTCTTAAGAAGGCTGGAAGGGAAGGAAGGAATTTGGAACTCAAAATTTTAAAAAATGTCGAAAATTGTTTTTACATGTAATTGAAAGAATAAAATAATAATAAATAAAAATAAGCTAATTACTTTTTAAGATTAAAGGAAAATAGGTTAAGGGGCCTATGGTCTTACAGATCTCAGTCCTGATATCTATTACTTCTATGATCTTAACATCAACCCACTTGCCTGGTCTCAGTTGTAAAATCAGGAGGTTGTACTGAAAACCTCTAAGGGGCCTTAATCCCAATTTCAAGATCCTATGATAAACCCTCAAGGTAGGTGCAGATTAAAGCCAGTATATTTCATTCATGTACTCACCTAAATCCTCCATAGAGGATGTACTCAAAATGGTTTCTTTTTTTTTTTTTTTAAAGGCTTTTGCAAGGCAAATGGGGTTAAGTGGCTTGCCCAAGGCCACACAGCTAGGTAATTATTAAGTGTCTGAGGCCGGTTTTGAACCCAGGTATTCCTGAGTCCAGGGCCGGTACTTTAGCCACTGCTCCACCTAGCCGCCCAACCAAAATAGTTTCTTTTAATAGGGTATTTTGTACCTCAGTCTTAAATTATATATGGGTGATCTTAAAAGACCTGGGTTTCATGGAAAGTGATTATTTTTCCACGAGGTGGCGCCAGATACCATGTACACTTTTTAGTTCTTTCTGGCTTCCAAAGACTGCAGATTCTTGGTCTTAAAACACATACAAGATGGTGGCTGATACTAGGTACCAAAACTACTTACGCAGCATCCTTCTGGACCATAAATTCTCTAAACTCCTTGGGAGAAAACTGGGTGGTGGAGTGAAAATAGAGCTGGCTAGGGGATCAAAGATCTGGGTAATAATCCATCGTTTCTATTTTATTAGCTGTGTAACCTTGGACAAATCATTTTTCCTCTCTGGATCTCCGTTTCCTCATCTGTAAAATGAAGGGATTCGATTACATGCCTTCTAAAGTTTTTTATAGCTCTATATTTATAATCTACCTCTATAAAAAAAATGAAAATGACTACCCAAGATTATTCTATTTTCAGCTCTGCCATATTTGCTGTTATCCTCATAAATAAGTTCTTTTTCCTCTCTGTCTTCCAGCACCACCACACTCAAATCCAATTCTTGTGTTTGTCATGACATCACCTCCCTGATGTCATAGTACTCTTAGAGAATTCAAAAATATAAATGAAGATTTAAATAAATGACAATTATTATTAAAGATTGGACATTGGATAAGATAGTGTTCTTTTGTTTTTAATGTGAGGTTATATAATTATAATTGGATCCCTGAAAGACTTGGGATGTTGCCCGGTACAGATAGTACAGTGTCCACCTGCATTTATTTAACAAATTCAGTTCAATTCCACAAATACTTTTTGAATGGTTATTTTATGTAAGGCATCATATTTAGTCATGAGAACAGTTCATTTGTGGCTATGGGAATTTGGGGCAAAGGTTGCCAAAGGCCATATTGATACTAAATATTTCTTCAGTTGAATGTTTGTTTGCAAAACCTCAGCACTAGCTGTCAGGGGCATTATGAAAATTGAATTTTCTCATCCAATTTAAGATATCAAGTGTTTTTTGGGACAGTCCAAAGGAAAGGAAAAGCAAAAACTAAAACAGGTTTTTACTTGGGGTGATCTCTATTGATTGGATACAGCAAAGGGAGATGACTTGTATATATAAACAACTGACACAAGGTAAGGAGTGATATGGTTATGAGAAATCCAGGCAAAGTTCAATTTGAGGAGACTGATGATATCAATCGGAATAGAGGTGGTCAAGGAAGACTATATGGAGGTGCTGTGTTAGAAATCAGGGAAGGTATACTCAGCCTATTTAAAGTTTGAAATATCAACTGTTTCTGAGAGACAAAAGAAATAGAATAGAAATAGAAAAAAGGACAGTCTTAGGAAGTAAGATTTCAAATCTCAACCTTCTTTCCCCTTGCTTCCCCAGTCTTTCTCTATTCCTTAGTCTCATCACGATAGGCATAGTGGGATGACTGCTAAATTACAAATCAGAAGAATTTGAATATTGATGCTATTTATGTGATCATGGACTAGTTATTTAATCTCTTTGAGCTGCAGTTTTCCTCATCTGTAAAATAGGAATAATAATTGTATTCCTTAGCTCACAAGGTTATTGGGAGGGAAGTCCCTGGTGAAACTTAAAGACCTATGTAAATGTGAGCTGTGGTTGTTATTAGTGTTATCTGTAAAATACATGAAATATTATTTTAAAATACTTGTATGATGATGATTGTACATTGTAGTTATGAATTTTCCTTTACCTGCATAATTATTGTTCATCCCTCAACAACAACATCAGGGTGAAATATTGACTTACTTTAAATGAGGCAGAGCTGAACAAAGTCATCAACCTCTCTTCCAGTCATCAAAGTTCAGTGGCAAGACAAGTCAAGAGGACTGCTAATGACTCAGAATGCAGTGGATGACCTTGGTCTTTCTAAATTCAAGTTTTGCCCAGGTAAAGAGAATCCATTTTAGTAAGCAGAGATGTGGAGGGAATTTGTTCTAGGCAAGGGCGTAAATGCTCCAGGTAAGAGAGATGAGAAGATAGTTTTTGTTGTTATTTGCCTGAGGCAACAACACCCATTCCATGACTAAGTGCTAGGTAAGAATTGAGATACCAATTAAACCACTAAAAAGGTTATTTTAGTGAGTTAGAAAAAGCAATAATGAAGTTCATATGGAAGAGCAAAAGGTCAAGAACTTTAAAAAAAACTAGGGGGGGATAAAAGGAAAGGGACATTTAGTAGTATCAGAACTTAAACTATATTATAAGGTAAGAGCATTGTTGAAGAATAAAATGGATAATTTTCATTATTTTAAATTAAAATTTTCTTGTATAAATAAAATCTATGTAGACAAAAATGAAAACAATACAGAAAATTGGGGGAAAACTTTCATAGACAATCTCTTAAATAGAATATGATTGGGTTGGAATATTGGTATGTTATTGGAAATGATGAGCTGGTTGATTTCAAAAAAACAGAAAGACTTGGACCTGTGAAGGAAGATGCTGTCCACTTCCAGAGAAAGAGATGACAAGTAGAAATATAGATAGTATGGTATTTTATGTAGTTTTTTGTGTATATGTAAATGTGTATATATATATATATATATATATATATATACATATACATATATATGTGTGTGTGTATGTATATGATTATAGTTTTATATATGTGTGTGATTATATATGATGATATAGTTTTTGTGTATATGTGTATATGATTATAGATATATGTATATAGATATAGCTGCTTTGTGTATATGTATAAATATGTGTATGATTATAGATCTATGTGTGTATATATAGATATAGCTGCTTCTTTAAGGCAAGGGGAAAAGGAGAAAATAAAGTAAAAAAATACATAGTAGAAATTAACAAAAACCTACAAAGATGCAAAGAAAAGCTGAGCTGTTTTGAAAACAATGTTCAATATTTATTAGGTTTTCTTGAATTTGTTTTCTGTTGAATCCTTTCCTATATTTTGCTGCATAGATGATAATTTTTTCTTTTCTCATTTTGTATTTAAATTGAAAGTAAATTTTCAAATCTACCCCCAAAAATAATTGCAACAAAGATGACTAAAATTACCATCATAAAAAATATCAAGTGAATGATACTGGGGTAGCTCTTGAATTTTATATGAGAAAGGGAAGAAAGGATTCTTTTCCACATTAAGTCTGCCTTACTCCAAAGGAGATAGGATAGAATAATAGGGCATGACTTCCAAGTGCACATTAGCTATGTGCTATATCTAACCTCTATCTAGAACAGGGTTCATAATTGGGGAAGGCACAGAGAAAGATAAGGTATGATACTTAACCTCAAAATTTAGTTGCATTCAATTTAATTCAATAAAAATTTAATAAATTTTTATTGTGTATTCAGCACTAAAAAAACAAAGGTCCCTGCCCTCTCAAATAGCAGAGATAATAATAATAATATATAACTACAATTATAATAATAAAAATAATAACACAAATAAGGATGAAGGGAAATTTAATATCATAAAGATAGGAAAGAATAATAATAGCTGCCATTGTGTGATGAGGGAACTGAGGTTGGGAGAGGATATATGCCTCAGGGTCACATTCTAGTAAATGTCTGAAACAGGATTTGGAATCAGTTCTTCCTGTCTCCAAGTCCAGAACTTTATCCACTGTTCCACCCAAGTATAAGAAATTTGAGCAAGAAAAGATAAATTCCTGAAGAGGAGATGGAGGAAGGAGAGAATCAGGTGAGGATTCATGGAGGTCATGTCTTCTGAGTTGGACTTTAAAGGAAGAGATATGGAAAGAATTTGTTCCAGGCAAGAACATTGAGGCAGGAGAGATCAAAAGAGTTTTCTGTTGTTGAGATGTTTCTGTCATGCTAGTCTCTCTATAATCCCATTTAGGACTTTCTTGGTATTTTACAGATGAGAAACTGAGACAAATAGGGTTAAGTGACTTACCCAAGGCCACACAAGTAGCAAATGAATGATGCTGAATTTGAACTCAGGTCCTCCTAGTTAGCAGTCCACTTTGACTGACTTATACAGAAAATGAAGGTGAATACTTTGATAGGTGTTTAGAAAGATAAATGGAGCCAAATTTCAAAAGTCTAAATTCTAGGCAAAAAAATTTGAATTTTACCCTAGAGGAATAGAAAAATGCTTCAAAAGAACTAGGGGGTGGGGTGGGAGGGTGCATCTTTTTTTTTTTTTTTTAGGTTTTTGCAAGGCAATGGGGTTAAGTGGCTTGCCCAAGGCCACACAGCTAGGTAATTATTAAAATGTCTGAGGCTGGAATTGAACTCAAGTACTCCTGACTCTAGGGCTGGTGTTCTAACCATTGCACCACCTAGCCACCCCAGGGGGTCACACCTGTGCATTAGGAAGATTATGTGGATTTATCTGTGAAGGCTAGATTAGAAATGATAGTCATAGGAGTCAGGGAGACCAGTTTAGATACTATTAGAGAAAGTTTTATTTGGGGTATGACATTGTGAATGGAGAGGAGAGAATGAATATGAATATTAAAGAGGTTCTGAATGGAGAAATGATGAGACTTGTCAACTGATTAGCTATAGAAGGTAAAGGGAGAAAGGAATTGGGGTGTTCAGATTATTCAAAGAGGAGTAGCACCCCTGATATGAGGATTTGCTGAACTCTTTTCAGGGCAGCTCATTATCCATCTGACACTCTACTCTTACCCGTGACTCCAAGAAACTGTAGGATGCTCTGAGGTCACAACTCAATAAGACTATCTTGGCCAACTGTCTAAACTAGGCTTAGGGAAAACTGACAGACCTCATATCTATTTGGCGAGTGAGATGTCTACCCCATGAATGTAAAAGCTTCCTTGGTGGGATGGATAAATGAAAACACTTTGTTCCAAAAACCAAGAAGGTGACTGTAGCAGACATTATGAAAAGCATAGACCTAGGTAAAATGTAATCTGCATCCTGGACCATCACCTATCATCCTGTGTTTTTTGTCTTTCCATTGAATTTCAATGACTCTGAGAGAGAGAGAGAGAGAGAGAGAGAGAGAGAGAGAGAGAGAGAGAGAGAGAGAGAGAGAGAGAGGAACTGATGATTTTATGCAATTGCTCCTCATTTAAACCCAATTCATGCCCAAGCCCAAGACCTCATCCTGTGCTGTCATTGGTGTTTTTAAAAATAAAGGACAAACTAACAATAATAACAGCATTGATTATTAGTTTATAAAGTGTTTTACAAATATTGTCTCATTTGATCCTTCTAATCATTCAGGAAGTTGTGTTATCATTATCCCCATTTTAAAATTGAGGAAACTGAGGCAAATAGAAGTTCAAATGATTTGCCTATGTTTACATTTTTTAACTCAATCTTCCTGACCCCAAGCCCCAATCTCTCTACTGAGTCACCTAGCTGCCTGAGGGGAAAGAAAAGATAAAGATAACTGAAATAAAAGGGAGAATGATGGTACCACCACTAGGAATAATAAAGTTGAGAGGAGAGTTTTGTGAAAATGAGTCCAGTATGGGGACTGGTTATTTTAGGTGCTGGCAGGCCATCCAGATATAAATTTAGCAGATGTTGGAAATGAGAGCTTGGTACTTAGGCAAGAGAACTGGGGATCTTAGAGGATAGAGATACAGATTTGTGAATCATCTGCATAGAATTAATCATGAGAGTAGATGATATCATCAAGGGAGATCACTGTAGAAAGAAAAGAGACTAAATGTCCAAGGAGAGAGTCTTGGGGAATTCCCATACTTAAGTGGGCAAGAAGAGAAACAGGTAGGAGGAGGACTAAGGCAAGGCAATGTCACAAAAGGTGGAGAAAGAAGTGTGGTGAAAGGGGGAAGGAAGGGAGTGGTGGTATCAATAAGTGTCTAAAACAAGAGAAAGATCAAAGAAGATAAAGACTAAGAAAAGATCTTTGGAATTTGGCAATTATGAGGTTACTTCTTGGAGAGAGCAGTTTCAGTAGAGCAGTTGCAACAGAAACCTGATGGCAAAGGGTAGTGAGAAAAGGAAGAAAGCATAAGATATTAACTACTTCTACAAGTAGACCAGAAAAGGGGAGAAGAAATATAAAACAGGAGTTTCAAAAGATGCCAATGTCAAAGAAAATTTTGTGAAAATTTGGAGAAGTTAGCATGTTTGTAGACAAGGGAGAAGGAACCAACAGAAAAAGGAAAATAACTGCCATTTATTTTGGGTGACAGCATGGAATAGGGGCAAGAATTCTTGAGTCAAGAGTCAAATAACATGCACCTGTACAGTCAATTTACTGTTCCTTCTGCAAAGAGCAGAAACACTAATTAGACTTCCAATGGATACAATGAAACTTTATTAATCAAAGCATGCAAGCAGTTGTTGTTCTGTCATTTTCAGTCATATCCAACTCTTTAGGACACATTTGGGGTTTTCTTGGCAATGATACTGGAGGTTTGACATTTCTGTCTCCAATTCATTTGAGAAATGAGGAAACTAAGGCAAATAGGGTAAAGTGACTTACCCAGGGTCACTCAGTGGCTAAAGAGTCTTCCTGACTCAAGGTTCATCACTCTATGCCCTATACCACTCTGAAGGCAGCAACACACTCCTCTAAATCATCAACTTGAATTTTGGAGATATCCAGTAAGTTTCTTTCATACCAAACTCAGCAAGGTTCCCTTTCCATCCCTTCCACTGTCTGCTAGTTAACAACAGGTTATTTGAGATTCAAGTAAGGGGAATATAGGAAATTGTTGTAGTTTTGCAGTAGAAAGAGGCTGATGGATAGGACTCCAGGTAGGGTTTTCATAACTTTTTACCTGTGGTTGTTCCTAAGCTGTTCACTCCACATAATTTGATTGGTACTTTATTTTCCAATAACTGATAAAGATCTTTTTAGCATTTTTTCATGGATGTTGTATCAACATATGTTTATTAGATATTAAAAATATACATAGATTGTTTTTCTGTTCTTGTCATTCGTTATTGAAGGAGACTAAAACAACTTTACTGTGTTAGAGATGAGTTAGTGTATCTGACTGTGGTTGATCAGACCAATAGGAGCTTGGAATCCTCCGCCACAGGGTTGGGCATAAATTGTCCATGAGAACACCTGGGGTAGATAAACTAGAGCATCTCACTTTTCTTTTGAATGGTTTCCATTCTGCTTTGCTCATAGGGCATAGCACCCTCTCAGAGAAGGGCACACCATGCTAGGAGGTCCTGGTGTCTCCCATGCTGCCCAATCAATTCTAAAGTTCTAAGAGAGACCTTCAGGGGGTCCTGGTATCACTTCTTCTGACCCCCTTGTGAGTGCTTGCCCCTTGTGAGCTTTCCATAAAATTAGTCTTTTTGACAAGGGTACATCTGGCATTTGAGCAATGTGGGCAGCTCATTGTTGTTGGGCTCTCTAGTAATGTTGGCATGCTTGGCAGTTTAGTTCAAGAAAGGACCTCATGGCTGATAACTTCTCCTGCCAGGTGATCTTCAGAATCTTCTACCCACATCAACACCCCCCTCCACTTTGGTTTTGTAGCCTTTTCAAATTGAAGAATTTTCTATTAGTGAGTGGGCTAAATGACCTTGAAACCGTGTCCATCTGTACTGAAGGATGCCACATGCACTTATTTTATTATCAAAAAACAACTTACTCAGATCCCAAAACCTTAATCCCAAAATGGAACCTTAAAGCAAAATAGAGTCAGTTGTGCTGTTGACAAACATTCTACTCAAGTTAATAAGATTGTTATTCAGTCTTGTCCAACTCTGTTGACCCCATATATCAGGGGTGGGAAATGTCCAGCCCTTCAGCTGTATAAGGCTCCCAAAATCATTTGGTACAGCACTTCCACAACAACTGAAGGTGGGACTCGAAATTCACTAAATCTAGAAGCTTTTTTGGAGTGAATTAATTAAATGTTTAACCATACATAATCTACCAAAGATGATTTAAATATCCAATGGCCCTTGGCAGGAAAAAGATTCTCTAGCCCTGTCATAGATCATTCTGTTTTCTTGGCAAACATACTGAAGTGGTTGACTATTTGCTTCTCAGTGAATTAATGCAAACCTATGTTTGCCTAAAAGACTAATTTACTAAGAACTTATGCAAGGCAAACACTCCCATGGTGTTCAGAAGAAGCAATACAAACAAGGACATCTCAAGGTCTCTCTGAATACTTTGGAATTGATTGTAAGACATGAGAGACACTGGCACAAGACTGTCCAGCATAGTCTGCTGAATCAAAGAAGCTGCTCTGCTCTGAGAGCAAAACAGAATTGTAGTGGCTCAAAATAAATGGTAGATGAGCACATTTAGATATCCCCACTCCAAATGTCCCTATGGACTACTTGTGCCCACTCTATTCTGATCTCATACCAGTCTGATCAGTCACAATAAAGATGTCATAGTGGTCATTAGAAGAACAACAAGGCAAACAGGTTAAGTGACTTGCCCAAGGTCATATGCAAATAATAAGTATCTGAGGTCAAATCTGAACTCAGATCTTCCTGACTTCAGACCCAGAGCTCTATCCATTGAGCAACCTACTTGCCTCCTCCTCTTCTTCTTACAAGTCAGAAGGCCTGACTCATATCCTGCTTCTGAATCTAGCTCTGTGACCTTGGGCAAATCTCTCAACATGTTGGGGGCTGAGGGGTTGGAGTTGGAGGCCCTTCTTAGTTCTAGATCTGATCCTATGCAAAAGGAAAAAAGGGCAGCTAGGTGGTTCAGTGGATAGAGCACCAGCCTTGGAGTCAGAAGGATGGAAGTTTGAATCCAACCTCAGACACTTGCCATTTATTAGCTGTGTGACCTTGGACAAGTCAAGGCCGTCTTCAGTCATCTTGATCCATATCTGGTCACTGGACCCAGATATTTCTGGAGGAGAAAGTGAAGCTGATGATGTAGCACAGCATCTCCCTTACTCAAATCCAATTCCTGTGTTTGTCATAGCAACAGCTCCCTGATGTCATGGTCTTCTTTGAAATGAAGGACAAACACTATCAACATGCAAAAGAAAGAAGAAGCAACTTCCCAGAGAAGATGGGATCAAGGACATGGAGGTTTGCTGGCAATGAGGAGGGCCACCTCATCTTCTGAGACAAGAGGAAAAGCCTAAACAAATAGAGATTGTGAGGTGATGATAATAATAATATTTATATAACACTTAACTATGGTATTATTTGTAAAGTGTTTTTTGAAAAATATTTATAAATATTATCTCATGTGATCACCAATTACCATTCTGTTAAGAAAACTGAGTCAAACAGAAGTTAAATGACTTGCCTAACATAGGATAACTTCCAAGTATCAGGAATTAAACTCAGGCGTTTTGGTCTCTAGACCCAGCAGTCTATCCTCTTCCAAATGTATTCTTTTTGCTGAAAAGTATAACCTGCTGAGGGGAGAGGTATACAAAGGAAAATTGAAGTTTGAGGACTGAGGAAATCATTTGAAAGGGCTATGGAAGCAATAGTGAGCAATATAAAACTATAGATCATGAATAGCTAGCAGTTAACTATGTGACCCTTTGAGGTTTGCAAAATGCTTTGCAAATACTACCTAATTTTATCTTTCACAACAATCCTGGGAAGCAGGTGCTATAATTATCCTCATAAAACTATTTAGGAAAGCTCCCCAAAGGTAGAAAGGGTTTTGGACTGGGTTTTGGACTCCAGGAAGAAAAAGAACAAATTAGGTTAAATGCACATTTATTGATAGTTCAAGAAGTTCTAACCTTTACCTAGACTGCACAAGAGAAGCCCACCTGAGATTTGAACTTCCCTTAAATACCACTATCCTGTGCTCTTTGGTTGGTCCAACCAGAGAAGGGAACAGCCCTCAACAGAGGATGGGATGGAGGCAAAGTACAGAAGAGGCAGAGGAAACTCCAGGAAGAGAAAAGTTAGGGGGTGGGGGGATGGGGGAGAAAGGCTTTCCAGAAAGGATCTCCAGGACCTATTTAGCTAGAAGGCAAACCTTTTGTTTAGAGTAGTCTCCAGGTACCTTTTACAAATGCTAATTGCCTTAATTAGCTTAATTGGCTTAATGAGGTACTTGAATGGACCTCATTCACTTATTTCTATTCCCTAAAGGAGGTTAATATAAGGGACTTTCTAGTGACTTGTCACAGAAATATAAGTTTAAAATTCATTTACCTTGGACATTTCCCATTTTCCACTTCAGGAAACTGAGGCAAGCAGAAGTTAAATGAATTGTCTGAGATCACAAAGATATTTAAAGTTATATTTGAACTTGTTTAGTTTTTTTTGGTCATCTCTGACCTCTTGACAAAGATATCGGAGTGGTTGGCCATTTCCTTCTCCAGTTCATTTTAAGGATGAGGAAACTGACGGAAACAGATTTTAGTGACTTGACCAGGGTCATACAGCAAGTATACATCTGAGGCAGGAGTTTTCCTGACTCCAGATCTGTCACTCTATCCATTGAAACACCTAAATGATTGCTAAATGATGGGATATGAATAAAAAGTTACTTCTGTTGATATTTAAAGAAGGAAAGAAATAGTCATAGAACATTAGATCTGTAAGGAATCTTAGAATAATTTCAGCCCTCTCGTTTTTTTTCTTTGAAGAGACCATAGCCCTTAATCCCTGAATTGGTGACAGAGACTTGGGAAAGATCTTAGCTTTAAAAAGGCCAGAATCTCCCACTGTATGAGGACCCTCTCCAGACTTCTTCCAGGAGACTCTGATGACCCAGGAAGAAAGAAGGAATCTGATGACTTTGCTTTACTTAAATCCAGTTTACTGGAAAGTCAAGACATCCCCATCCTGATGTCATCAATGACATCTTTTGCTTGGAGAGCAAAGGATGAACAACAACAAAGAAGAGACTAAGGTTCAGAGTAGCTAAGTGACTTATCCAAGATCCTACAAAGGAGGAGAACCTGGGTCTCCTAACTTTGAAACTGGCATTCTTTCCCCTATACCAAGGTACCACCAGTGTTGTTGTTGTCCTTGTTGTTAGGGCATCAGGAAAAGCTTCATTGATAAGCATTTCACTTAAAGCAGGTCTTGAATTAAAATTAAGATTTTGCATAACAGTGTCTTATTATTTTGTAGGTATTTCCATCTGCTTTTCCTAAATCTACTGGCAGGAATTATTTTGCCCAGTACTGAGCACATGAAAATGTAGGGATAAAGAAATAAAATCTATGCCTTTCTCCTACTCTGAACCTGTATATCCCATTTTCACTTAA